>NW_020705869.1:0-5409 GCF_002925995.2 Terrapene triunguis
TAACTGACTATTTACACATTCCAATTCCTGTCCTTCGTTTTTGAGGCTGCTTAAAGTTAAACATGGAAGAACAGAGTTTAAACATGGAAGAACTCTGGTTCATATATAGGCCTAATGACGCCATCAGGCCTAGATACTTCTGCCATGGGGTTTAGGGCGAAAGAGGAGGAGCTCTCTTTTGATGCTGATCGAGACTGAGATCTTGTCTCCATCCCAGGATACACCATGGTTGTGTCTTCCTCCTCAGACTCACTCTCGCATGTGTTGCATAGGGGTAGGTTAGCTGCAGGGGGCTGGCTGTCCACGTTGGAGGGCAGCTTTGGTCCAGCACCTTCGTTCCGCCCGGTTGCCCTGTTGTGGCCCATCTCATATGGGGTGTCTACCAATTCCCCCACAGGGAGCAAAAGGTTTCTATGCACTGTCTTTGTCTGCCCTGGACCATCTTCAGGTTTGATCTTGTAGACCGGCAGGTCTCCCAGCTTTTCCATCACCAAGTAAGGTATTGCCTTCCATCTGTCAGCTATCTTGTGTTTGCCAGTAATACCCAAATTTCGCAGCAGGACTCTGTCCCCCGGCTGGAGTTCTTGCAGACGTACCCTAGCATCATATCGATGTTTGTTCCGGTCTGCGTTCTTCCGAGCCGCAGATGTAGCTAAGTGATAAGCATCCCGCAGCTTTTCTCTTAGTCGGGATACATATTGCTGATGAGTTTCATAGCTATCTCCATCCTCTGATACGCCAAAGCACAGGTCTATGGGTAATCTTGGTTCTCGCCCAAACATTAAGAGATATGGGGTGACTCCTGTAGCATCATTCTTTGTGGCATTGTAGGCGTGCACCAGAAATGCGACATGTTGGCTCCAGGTTGCCTTCTGCTCTGGCCGCAAAGTCCCCAACATATCTAATAGGGTTCGGTTGAACCTCTCTGGCTGTGGATCACCTTGAGGGTGATAAGGCGTTGTCCTAGACTTTTTAATTCCCGCTATCCTCAGCACCTCCTTCAGAAGGTGACTCTCAAAGTCCCGCCCCTGATCCGAGTGTATCCGGGCTGGAAATCCATAAACTGAGAAATATTTCTCCCACAGTACTCGAGCAACAGTGGTGGCCCTCTGATCACGTGTGGGATATGCCTGCGCATATCGCGTATAATGGTCAGTCACTACTAGAATGTTCCCAATATTTCTCTTGTCTACTTCTTAAGACAAGAAATCAATGCATACCAGCTCCAGAGGTTTGTTGCTGGTGATGTTCTTCAGATATGCAGCCCTCGTGGGCAGAGTTTTCCTTTGAACACATCGAGCGCAGGTCTCACATTTCCTGCGAACATCTTCAGCCATCCGAGGCCAATAGAACCTACTACGAAGAAGTTCCAGGGTCCTCTCCATCCCTAAATGTCCAAAGTCATCATGCAGGGCCCTCATGGCCAGGGCTCTGTACTCTTTTGGCAGCACTAGCTGTGCTCGTTGCTTTTGTAAAGGGTCTGTGGTCACTCGGTGTAGCACTCCCTGAATCAGTTTCAGTTTGGTCCATTCTCTCAATAGTAGTTTACTCTCCGGGTTAGGTGGGACAACCACAGCTGGGCTTCGCCCCTCCCTTTTGGCAAGTAGTGTATCACGAATGTCAATATCTTGCAGCTGGACTTCCTGCCAGTCCGCTGCATTGAGCATGGGCAAAGGAGATTGGTCCAACACAATATAGTTCACTGAAGCAGAAGGCACGCATTCAGGGGGCAGGCCCAAAGCTTCTGCAGCACATCCATGAAGACTTTCATGGGACTCTGGCTCCCGGCGACTCACACTGCAAATAGCCCTCACTCCATCTGTGGGTATCACAGCAACTCCTGGTGCCTGTGGACGCCTGGACAATGCATCTGCATCTACATTGCTTCTCCCTGATCGGTATTGAATGCTGAAGTCATAGCTAGCCAAAGCGGCCACCCATCTTTGCCCTGTAGCATCCAGCTTAGCACTTGTTAACACATAGGTCAGTGGGTTGTTGTCTGTCCACACCTGGAACTGAGCACCATATAAGTAGTCTCGAAATTTCTCAGTGATGGCCCATTTCAAGGCCAAGAACTCCAGCTTGTGGGTGGGATAGCGAGTTTCACTATCAGACAGTCCTCGGCTGGCAAAGGCTACAGGTTTACGTTTTCCTTCCAGTTCCTGGTACAGTACTGCTCCCAGACCCTCCAAACTGGCATCAGTATGCAGGATAAATGGTTTGCTTGGGTCAGCAAAGACTAGGACTGGAGCATGAGTTAGGCAAGTAATGATTTCTCGAAAAGCCCTTTCACATCTCTCATCCCACCGTGGCCCAAATGGTTTGAAGGGGCCATAGTGTCTCTGCACAGGAGGCTTTGGGGACCTCCCCTTATTCTTGGTCTTAGTTTTGTTCCTGTTGGACTGGTATCCCCTGGTAAGATCATTCAGAGGTTTTACAATTGTAGCATAGTTTTTCACAAATCTGCGGTAGTAGCCACTAAACCCAAGAAAGGTCTTGAGTTCTCTGTAGTTACTTGGACATGGCCATGTAGTGAGTGCTTCTATTTTATCGGGATCAGTACTCACACCCTCTTGGGACACGATGTGACCCACATACTTCACTGAGGTCCTGCAGAACTGGCATTTGTCAATTGAAAGCTTCAAACCATAATCCTCTAACCTATCAAGCACTTTAAGAAGTCTCTCTTCATGCTCCTCCAAGGTTCTTCCAAACACAATCAGGTCATCCAAATAAACTAACACTTGCAGTAAATTCATGTCTCCCACAACTTTCTCCATAAGACGTTGAAATGTGGCAGGTGCTCCAGAAATCCCTTGGGGCATGCGTTCAAACTGATAAAACCCTAATGGGCAGATGAAGGCTGTCTTCTCCTTATCTTCTTCACCCAGAGGGATCTGGTAGTATCCACTCCGAAGATCCAACACAGAGAACCACTGGCTTCCTAGCAAACAGTCTAAGGCATCTTGGACTCGGGGCATTGTGTACTGGTCAACCACAGTACGGCGGTTGAGGGTGCGGTAGTCAATACACATCCGGATTTTCCCATTCTTTTTACGGACCAACACAATGGGTGAGGCGTATGGGCTGCGGGACTCTGTAATGATGCCATTCGCAGCCAGCTCCTGAAGATGTTGTCGCACATCTTCCAGCTCGGAGAGGGCAATCCTCCTAGATCTCTCCCTGAAAGGTAGAGAGTCATGTAGTCTGATGTTGTGCTCTACTCCTTTTGCACATCCCACATCCCACTCATGCAATGAGAACACCTTGGATCTTTCACAAAGTTTCCTCCTCAGGCGATCTTTCCACTCCTCGGACAACGGTGAATCTCCAAAGTCAAACTTTGCTGGGTCTATTGTCGGAACTTGAGTCTCACACTGGGGTTTTACAATTGATTCAGGCTCGAAGAGGTCTGCTATCTTTTGTCCTTGCTTCACAACAACATCTCGACTTGTTTCATTAGCAATCAGTATAGTCACCTTTTCCTGGGCTTCAGCAGGTAGGGTTATGACTCCACTCGGGACCAGCACTCCTTCCGGGAGCACTCCTTCAACTGGCTGCTCTACCATTGCTAATGCCCCTTTACAGCCTTTCAGCCGGGTACTCATGACAAGCACTTCCTGCTCTGTCCTTGCAGGCACTACTAAGGGGGTTGTGCCCATGTACTTCAGCGCCTCAATCGGTAGCTCAGATGTCTCCTTTTTAGCACCCTCAATCTTCCTATAGGCTTCAGCACAAAGCGTATGGATCATCAGGGTATTCAGGTACTGGTCCCCAGCCTGTCGTCTGCAGTAATCCGCGAGCACCTTGAAGAGACTGGAGTTGGTCCCTATCAGCACAGACACATCGGAGGTCCCTTTAGGGTCAGGGCATATTAATGCAGCTGTGTCCACCTCTTCTCTACCCCAGCAACCTCCTCTGGGAATTCCAGGTGCACTATGACATACCCTTGGTAGGGGTATTCATCCATGCTGAGGCCACACAGACCAACGCCAGTCAGTGGCTGTATAGGCAGGTGCCTAAGCATCTGTTGGTAGAATGACTGAAATATAATAGTCACTTGAGATCCAGTGTCAAGCACGGCTTTACACTCCACCCCTTCAATCTTCACCATGACCTCTGCTCGAGGCCCTATCAGTCCTGCGGGGATCCCAGCTGGACGGTCGTTTCTGGGGGAATCTTCAACTCCTTCAGGCCTGGGTGGTCCCCGTCCCTGGACTCTCTGGCAGCTACCGGATCTCTCCCAACTGATCCTCAGCTTTCCATACACTAAGGAGGGGTTTTCTTCATTATGGCACTTGCCAGCACTGTGTCCGTCCTGACCACATCGGTAGCAGAAGAATTGTCCTTTCCCCCTTCGCCCAGGTGGGATGGTGGCTCTAAATGCTGACATCTCCATCGCCACAGTCAGAGGCGCCTTATTCCTGGAAGTCTTAGCTCGGTCAATGGTGCTTTGCAGTTCAGCTATCCGTTCTGTCAGGACCTGCATTTGTTGGGCAAGTTCCTCTGTGGTGCTCACCATCAGTACACTGGCCGTTTGCAGTGGTGTTGTGCCGGCTGGCTCCAATGTTTGGGCTTCCCAAAACTCGCTGGCAGCCTGACTTTCTTCCTCTTCTCTGACCTCCTTTATCAGCTGGGAATAACTTGGGGGATGTTCCCGTCGTTCTCTTAGCCGGAGATGGAGTAGAATCGGGTTCTGATACTGAGCTCCTCTTACAATTTGAGCCAGTCTGGTCCGATCCATCTGTTCAGCAGTCACTGCTCCCCTCATGACAGCTCTCTGAAGCAGTCTCTCCAGCCTCTGTATATAGGCTGAAATCTTCTCGCCAATTTGCTGTCGGGAATTAAGGAACTTACAGTAACTGTCTTCAGGGCCCTCTACGCTCCCAAAGGTATGATCAAGGGCCTCTAGGCAGTCCTTCACACTGACCCCAGGGTCAATGAGCTTCAGGGTGCGAATCACATCTAATGCTGGGCCACTGAGGCTCTCTATTAGACATCTTCGCTTTTCTGCATCAGGTACGGCCCACTCCTGCAGCATTTCAGTGGTATGCTCCAACCAGGGTTCGAACTCCTCTGCCCCAGAAAATAATCTTAACTCACGACAAGAGTTTAACATAGCCTGGGACAGCACAACCTTTTCCAATATTTGCCCCAGTGCTTTTGCTCAATCATTGGCTGAGGCTGCGGCCCCTGAGCTAGAGGCTGCAGGGCCGGGGCCCAACAAACCTGACATATTAGCCATTATACAAACAGTAATTTCCTCAAAATATAACCACAATTGTTTCCCAATGCAGTGGAACACTCAACAGGTGCTTGCGAGGGGTACTTACCCAGGGAATCCCGGACGAGCCCCCAAAAATGTAACCCTTCTGCCCATCTAAGTTGGCAGCAACAAGGGCCGGGTTC
>NW_020705870.1:0-1156 GCF_002925995.2 Terrapene triunguis
AAGATCAGCCCCTGGAGTTCTTTTCCACACTCGCCATAATTCACCACCAGATGTCAGGGTAGAGCTCATCCTGACTCTGCTTACACTTTCAGCTCTTGAAAGAGTTCACAATCAATCTGCCCCTTGACAGGAAGCATTGTGGTCTGTGTTTCTGAGGAAGAGCACCTTCATTCTTAGCATCATAATGGGAACTGGAGGGGGAAAGACTGGAACAGTGTTAGCTGTATAGGGCCCAAATTCACTGCTCCCAGGAGTAGGCACCATGCCATTCTGTTCACACCAGCCATTCATGTGACCCAGTTAATCAAATAGTCAAGACATTCATCACTTTTTTCCCTTTGCCAACTTTAAAGAGTGGCTATAGTTAGAAAGGCAAAATGACTCCTTATGCTTTGTATCTGCTCCCAGCCCGTCTGAGCCATAGCAGTTTAATTTATTGACAAAACCAAGTTTTGCCTATTTGTAACAGCTTTGGTAATTATCTCTTCCAGACATAGAATGCACTACAGCACTGTGGGCTTAGGCTGATACCAAACTGAATAATGAAGTGATGCCTCTCTCTTACTTTACGAGTCAGATCCCCTGTTGCTGTCTAGCAGTGGTGTTCCATTGATTGCATTGGATCAGACACTACTTTACACCAGCTGAAGATCTGGCCCTACCTATATTTTACCATGATTCCTTCTGGACTAAGCTTTAAACTAGCATCACTTCAGTTACTGCTGGGAGACAAACAGCAAACCTTTCACAACCGGAGCATCCTTCTCCTTCATGTCCTCAATTTAATTCATTTACTTAAGCAGAAACTATTTCTACCTTTCCCACCCACTAACACCATTTTGTGGCCTAGCTATGGGTGAAAGCAATGCAGTAGAGTTCCTCACAATGTTAGCATATGAATTTGTATTACTGCAGTACCTAGAGGCCTCAGCTGAGATCCAAGCCCCTCTGCGCTACACTCTGTAAAAATACAGAATACAGGCTGGCCTCTGCCCTGAAGTGCTTACAGTATAAATAGACAAGGTGGAGGGGAAACAGTGTAGTAAAGGACTGTCACTTTATTTCTGATTCATTATATGTCACATTTGTATACCACATTCCATCCACAAACAATCATAAACACTCCTTTTAATTAAGAACCATCATCCCATTTAAA
>NW_020705871.1:0-1178 GCF_002925995.2 Terrapene triunguis
AGTTACTAGACAATAAAATTCATCTGGTGAGCTGCTGATTGATCAGCACATTTTCATTTTGTTTGGCCTTGCCTGGGAATTAACGAGACCAATACTTTCAGCTCTTGAAAGAGTTCACAATCAATCTGCCCCTTGACAGAAAGCATTGTGGTCTGTGTTTCTGAGGAAGAGCACCTTCATTCTTAGCATCATAATGGGAACTGGGGGAAAGACTGGAACAGTGTTAGCTGTATAGGGCCCAAATTCACTGCTCCCAGGAGTAGGCACCATGCCATTCTGTTCACACCAGCCGTTCATGTGACCCAATTAATCAAACAGTCAAGACATTCATCACTTTTTTCCCTTTGCCAACTTTAAAGAGTGGCTATAGTTAGAAAGGCAAAATGACTCCTTATGCTTTGTATCTGCTCCCAGCCCGTCTGAGCCATAGCAGTTTAATTTATTGACAAAACCAAGTTTTGCCTATTTGTAACAGCTTTGGTAATTATCCCTTCCAGACATAGAATGCACTACAGCACTGTGGGCTTAGGCTGATACCAAACTGAATAATGAAGTTTTTCATTATATATAATGAAAGTAAGACTCTCTTACTTTACGAGTCAGATCCCCTGTTGCTGCCTAGCAGTAGTGTTCCATTGATTGCATTGGATCAGACACTACTTTACACCAGCTGAAGATCTGGCCCTACCTATATTTTACCATGATTCCTTCTGGACTAAGCTTTAAACTAGCATCACTTCAGTTACTGCTGGGAGACAAACAGCAAACCTTTCACAACCGGAGCATCCTTCTCCTTCATGTCCTCAATTTAATTAATTTACTTAAGCAGAAACTATTTCTACCTTTCCCACCCACTAACACCATTTTGTGGCCTAGCTATGGGTGAAAGCAATGCAGTAGAGTTCCTCACAATGTTAGCATATGAATTTGTATTACTGCAGTACCTAGAGGCCTCAGCTGAGATTCAAGCCCCTCTGCGCTACACTCTGTATAAATACAGAATACAGGCTGGCCTCTGCCCTGACGTGCTTACAGTATAAATAGACAAGGTGGAGGGGAAACAGTGTAGTAAAGGACTGTCACTTTATTTCTGATTCATTATATGTCACATTTGTATACCACATTCCATCCACAATCATAAACACTCCTTTTAATTAAGAACCATCATCCCATTTAAA
>NW_020705872.1:0-3216 GCF_002925995.2 Terrapene triunguis
CTTCAGGCTCAACAGAAGGCACAACCTAGCCCATTTATGTAGTAGAGACAGCTGCAAACAAGGGGAGCTACCATCCAAGGACTAGATTTCATGGCAGATCAGAGATAAACCATGTGGACTGAAGTGTTTCCTTGATTGCAAACACAGTGGCAGAATATTGGTTTGCAACCTATGTATGTTGGAAGCAGAAAAAGCCTAGAGAAGGAGTTGTGAGGGTGACCCTGAGAGGAAGCAAAGAGACGGAGCTTCTTGGGCACAGAGCTTAGTGAAGTTTGGAAAAGTAAGGAAAATTTACCTACTGTTGTTTGTTTCTTTGTGTTCAAGGAAACAGGACCAGGTGTACATTTTTGTTGCAAATAAACCCTTTATACCCGACTCTCATCACCGATTTCTTATCCTAATGGAAACTTCCCTGCAAGACCCTGAAATTCGACTAACCATTCAAGCCATGGAGGCAACAGCATCACCACTACAGACCATTCCTTACATGTGAAATGGCAGAAAGTTTACACAAGATTCTCTTGCCCACTCCACCAGCATCTGACTCCAAAAACAGGTCTAGCAGTCAGTCAACTAATCCTTTGGGTAAGATGGCTTTTCCTTAAACAGCAAAACTGCATCTAATCCATCACCCAAACCAGTTTTCCTCCTGTAGAGGTCTGTCATCGTAAGTAATTACTGCTGATTAAGGAGATCCAATGGAGGCCTCACAAGTTCTGTCTGATTATTAATGAATGAATGTAATTTCTTTGCTGGGTCCTGATGTCAGAATTGTACTCCTTTCCAAACAGGGCTTTGTAAAGTATCTGTTCTCTAAGACAAACTGGGGCAGTCGCTTGTGTAGGGAAAGCCCCTAGCGGGCCGGGCCAGTTTGTGTACCTGCCCCGTCTGCAGGTCCGGCCGATCACAACTCCCACTGGCCGTGGTTCGCTGCTCCAGGCTAAAGGTGGCTGTGGGAAGCGGCGGCCAGTACGTCCCTCCGCCCGCACCACTTCCAGCAGCCCCCATTGGCCTGGAACAGTGAATCACGGCCAGTGGGAGCTGCGATCAGCCGGATCTGTGGACGGGGCAGATAAACAAACCAGCCCGACCCGCCAGGGGCTTTCCCTACACAAGCGGCGGCCCCAGTTTGAGAAACACTGCCCTAAGCCAAATTTCTAACCATTCATTCATTCACCTAAAGGCAGATAAGGCTTAAACTGCTTCAATGCTTATTCCTGCCAATATCCTCTAACCTGAAGGTTGCAAATGGGCTTATATTTGCATAAATCTAGCCACAAACCCTTAGACACATGTGCCTGCCCTTTTTTTAAATTAGTCTCTAATGAGATTTTGCTGTGTGTTTTTCACTCAAAGAAGTCTAGGGCCAAATTCTACTCCCCTGTACAATGGTGTAACTTCAATGTAACTCCACTGAAGATTTATTTCATGGCAACTGAAATTTTAAACATCTCTCAACATTGAATAAATTCTTTCTAAATCCCATTGCCCCAGCCTGAAGCAAAGCAGCCGCTGTATGTGTGCCTAAAATACAACATGCAGCACAGCAGCCATATGTCCTGACATTGCACCCAGTGAGTTACACAGGCCAGCACACGGCACCAAATGCTCATACTTCTCCCTCTTTCTCTCTCTCTTTTCTAGCTGCTCCCTGAATACCCCTTACTTTTTCATCTCCCTAGGGTGACTGAGACCAGCACCTTCAAGAGCAGTAGCAGGTCTAGAGCTCCTACCCAGTCAGTACTTGTAAAATGGATGGGAACAAAGAAATTCTTAACTGAGCCCCTGCCCTCTCACTCCACTGAGCCATGTGTTGGAGTCGCACAAAACAGCAGCAGCAGCACCCACCAACACAAAAAGAAAGGGTAGCACCATGTGTCCCTCTCCTACCTCTCCCTCCCCCCATTTACTAGTGTCCTTCATGACCACCCTGGAGAAAGCCTTTTCATTAGGTTTCTTTGGACACCCATAGGTGGGACCAAAGAGCAGTCAAATGGGCAAACCCCCCAGAGCTGGTAATTCAGCTGTCACATGCCATAATAGGTGAATGAGGCAAAATATATCTTTATGGCTCACCCACATATCTGATGAGTACCTCTCTCAATTGTGACTGCAACAGAGAATAAATCGACAACTCTTCTTGAGGAATAGGAAGTGGAAAGAGGATTGCTGACAACCAGAAACAGGAAGGTGAAGAAAAATGGAGACAAACACACCATATCCACACCAAGAAACCAAGAGGTTTCTTGTGCCTATGAACAAACCACTGGGCATATTTCAGGTAAGTATTTATATAGATATACTCAGTAAAAATTGGATTGTGGGGTTGTGTGTTTATTGTTTCTCAGGGAGTAGAGATCAAATGTGTTCAATCTGCAAGTAAAACAATTCCCTCCCCACCATTCTAACTACCAGTCATGGCTCTGAGATTCAAGCTGGGCTCTTCCCTTCTTGTGCTCATTATTAATACAAATTCTACAATCACAATTCTGATTCCACAAAAGACTTTGATGCATGGGTTCTGCAGTGCTTTCTGTCCCTTTTCCTTTCATGGTATCTGCGTATCACATAAGTTGTCCACAACAATGGATACTTCAGCTCCACCCAGACCCCCCCCCCAAAAGTTCAGGTTGCTGTTACTTACATTATTTAGTGGGAGTAAGTGGCTATTTTATGAAAGTGTTTTTAGACCATTCTTCTGATCTCTTGCCATCACCACTGAGGAGAGCTTCGGCAAAAAGAAGGGTTTTGTGTCATACCCTATAGGTGGTCTCTGCTGGCAAGGGAATCCACAGTCATGGGCCCTCTGTTGAAAATGCTCTACACTAGTCCCCAGATAGTTTCATTCTGGTGCCTTTCAGCATGCATGGTGGGATGCTGAATACGAAGAGTGGGTTCCAGCACACAAACAACTATGAAAATGAGGACGTAGGCTTTGAATTGGATCTGGAATGTAACCAGAAATCAATGGGGTACATGGGGGATTCTCTTTGGTCAGGCTGATGCATATTGTACCCATTGGGTCTTCAGCATGGAATTCACATTCATTCCCAGCTGTGAGTATATTGTCTAAAATGGGAAAATACTAATCCAAGTTAAAAACAAAAGTAATGGAAATTTACTTTCATCATAAAATTACGGATAAGACTCAGACTATGCAAACTGTGAAAATGGTACCTTCTTAGCATTTTCAATCTTCTGGGTTGAGTCTGATCT
>NW_020705873.1:0-3216 GCF_002925995.2 Terrapene triunguis
AGATCAGACTCAACCCAGAAGATTGAAAATGCTAAGAAGGTACCATTTTCACAGTTTGCATAGTCTGAGTCTTATCCGTAATTTTATGATGAAAGTAAATTTCCATTACTTTTGTTTTTAACTTGGATTAGTATTTTCCCATTTTAGACAATATACTCACAGCTGGGAATGAATGTGAATTCCATGCTGAAGACCCAATGGGTACAATATGCATCAGCCTGACCAAAGAGAATCCCCCATGTACCCCATTGATTTCTGGTTACATTCCAGATCCAATTCAAAGCCTACGTCCTCATTTTCATAGTTGTTTGTGTGCTGGAACCCACTCTTCGTATTCAGCATCCCACCATGCATGCTGAAAGGCACCAGAATGAAACTATCTGGGGACTAGTGTAGAGCATTTTCAACAGAGGGCCCATGACTGTGGATTCCCTTGCCAGCAGAGACCACCTATAGGGTATGACACAAAACCCTTCTTTTTGCCGAAGCTCTCCTCAGTGGTGATGGCAAGAGATCAGAAGAATGGTCTAAAAACACTTTCATAAAATAGCCACTTACTCCCACTAAATAATGTAAGTAACAGCAACCTGAACTTTTGGGGGGGGGGTCTGGGTGGAGCTGAAGTATCCATTGTTGTGGACAACTTATGTGATACGCAGATACCATGAAAGGAAAAGGGACAGAAAGCACTGCAGAACCCATGCATCAAAGTCTTTTGTGGAATCAGAATTGTGATTGTAGAATTTGTATTAATAATGAGCACAAGAAGGGAAGAGCCCAGCTTGAATCTCAGAGCCATGACTGGTAGTTAGAATGGTGGGGAGGGAATTGTTTTACTTGCAGATTGAACACATTTGATCTCTACTCCCTGAGAAACAATAAACACACAACCCCACAATCCAATTTTTACTGAGTATATCTATATAAATACTTACCTGAAATATGCCCAGTGGTTTGTTCATAGGCACAAGAAACCTCTTGGTTTCTTGGTGTGGATATGGTGTGTTTGTCTCCATTTTTCTTCACCTTCCTGTTTCTGGTTGTCAGCAATCCTCTTTCCACTTCCTATTCCTCAAGAAGAGTTGTCGATTTATTCTCTGTTGCAGTCACAATTGAGAGAGGTACTCATCAGATATGTGGGTGAGCCATAAAGATATATTTTGCCTCATTCACCTATTATGGCATGTGACAGCTGAATTACCAGCTCTGGGGGGTTTGCCCATTTGACTGCTCTTTGGTCCCACCTATGGGTGTCCAAAGAAACCTAATGAAAAGGCTTTCTCCAGGGTGGTCATGAAGGACACTAGTAAATGGGGGGAGGGAGAGGTAGGAGAGGGACACATGGTGCTACCCTTTCTTTTTGTGTTGGTGGGTGCTGCTGCTGCTGTTTTGTGCGACTCCAACACATGGCTCAGTGGAGTGAGAGGGCAGGGGCTCAGTTAAGAATTTCTTTGTTCCCATCCATTTTACAAGTACTGACTGGGTAGGAGCTCTAGACCTGCTACTGCTCTTGAAGGTGCTGGTCTCAGTCACCCTAGGGAGATGAAAAAGTAAGGGGTATTCAGGGAGCAGCTAGAAAAGAGAGAGAGAAAGAGGGAGAAGTATGAGCATTTGGTGCCGTGTGCTGGCCTGTGTAACTCACTGGGTGCAATGTCAGGACATATGGCTGCTGTGCTGCATGTTGTATTTTAGGCACACATACAGCGGCTGCTTTGCTTCAGGCTGGGGCAATGGGATTTAGAAAGAATTTATTCAATGTTGAGAGATGTTTAAAATTTCAGTTGCCATGAAATAAATCTTCAGTGGAGTTACATTGAAGTTACACCATTGTACAGGGGAGTAGAATTTGGCCCTAGACTTCTTTGAGTGAAAAACACACAGCAAAATCTCATTAGAGACTAATTTAAAAAAAGGGCAGGCACATGTGTCTAAGGGTTTGTGGCTAGATTTATGCAAATATAAGCCCATTTGCAACCTTCAGGTTAGAGGATATTGGCAGGAATAAGCATTGAAGCAGTTTAAGCCTTATCTGCCTTTAGGTGAATGAATGAATGGTTAGAAATTTGGCTTAGGGCAGTGTTTCTCAAACTGGGGCCGCCGCTTGTGTAGGGAAAGCCCCTGGCGGGTCGGGCTGGTTTGTTTATCTGCCCCGTCCACAGATCCGGCTGATCGCAGCTCCCACTGGCCGTGATTCACTGTTCCAGGCCAATGGGGGCTGCTGGAAGTGGTGCGGGCGGAGGGACGTACTGGCCGCCGCTTCCCACAGCCACCTTTAGCCTGGAGCAGCGAACCACGGCCAGTGGGAGTTGTGATCGGCCGGACCTGCAGACGGGGCAGGTACACAAACTGGCCCGGCCCGCTAGGGGCTTTCCCTACACAAGCGACTGCCCCAGTTTGTCTTAGAGAACAGATACTTTACAAAGCCCTGTTTGGAAAGGAGTACAATTCTGACATCAGGACCCAGCAAAGAAATTACATTCATTCATTAATAATCAGACAGAACTTGTGAGGCCTCCATTGGATCTCCTTAATCAGCAGTAATTACTTACGATGACAGACCTCTACAGGAGGAAAACTGGTTTGGGTGATGGATTAGATGCAGTTTTGCTGTTTAAGGAAAAGCCATCTTACCCAAAGGATTAGTTGACTGACTGCTAGACCTGTTTTTGGAGTCAGATGCTGGTGGAGTGGGCAAGAGAATCTTGTGTAAACTTTCTGCCATTTCACATGTAAGGAATGGTCTGTAGTGGTGATGCTGTTGCCTCCATGGCTTGAATGGTTAGTCGAATTTCAGGGTCTTGCAGGGAAGTTTCCATTAGGATAAGAAATCGGTGATGAGAGTCGGGTATAAAGGGTTTATTTGCAACAAAAATGTACACCTGGTCCTGTTTCCTTGAACACAAAGAAACAAACAACAGTAGGTAAATTTTCCTTACTTTTCCAAACTTCACTAAGCTCTGTGCCCAAGAAGCTCCGTCTCTTTGCTTCCTCTCAGGGTCACCCTCACAACTCCTTCTCTAGGCTTTTTCTGCTTCCAACATACATAGGTTGCAAACCAATATTCTGCCACTGTGTTTGCAATCAAGGAAACACTTCAGTCCACATGGTTTATCTCTGATCTGCCATGAAATCTAGTCCTTGGATGGTAGCTCCCCTTGTTTGCAGCTGTCTCTACTACATAAATGGGCTAGGTTGTGCCTTCTGTTGAGCCTGAAG
>NW_020705874.1:0-2566 GCF_002925995.2 Terrapene triunguis
AGTCTCCGGCCGGCGGAGCGCGAGGTCTCGCGGGGAGCTGGGGGGAGAGGGGGAGGGAGAGAGACGCCGCGAAGTTGGGAATCGTCTCCGTCCGTCCGCCGCTTCTGCCGAGGGCCCCGACCGGCTCCCGTCCCTCCCCGCTGCGTGTGTCTGTCCCGGCCACTCCAGGCCGCTCCCCCTCCCTCCCGGCGCGCTGCACCATGGGATACGCCGCTGCCCCCTCTCGCTGCCAGCCTGCTTCACTCCCCGCACGAATGGCTGCGAGGGGAAGGGACCGGGGCGCCCGGCCTCGCGGGCGGAGTGTCCCCTCTGATCCCCACGGGAACAGCCCCCACTCGCGGGGAACAGCCACAGCCGTGCCACCCCTCTCAGATCCGCAGGGGGCCCAGCCCTCCCAGCCTCGGGGCCACCCCCCTCAGATCCACAGGGGGCCCAGCCCTCCCAGCCACAGCCAGGCCAGGCCCCTCAGATCCACAGGGGGCCCAGCCCTCACAGCCTCTGGGCCACCCCCTCTAGGGTGACCAGATGTCCCGATTTTATAGGGACAGTCCCGATTTTGGGGTCTTTTTCTTATATAGGCTCCTATTACCCCCCACCCTCTGACCCGATTTTTCACACTTGCTGTCTGGTCACCCTAACCCCCTCAGATCTGCAGGGGGACCAGCTCTCCCAGCCTCCGGGGGTGGGGGGTGTACCCCCCTCAGATCCTCATGATGGTCAGTCCTCCCAGCCTCAGGAAGGAAGCAGCTCTACACTCAAATACAGTGACCAACCCTCCCAGCCTGAGGTGAACTGCCTTCTCAAATACCCCAGGGGTCTGGGGATCAAACCAGACAACCCCATTCTTAACCTAAAAGAGGCCTGGCCCAGGCTCAGAGAGCAAACCACTACCAGCCCCAACCCTCAGGTAGACCATACTCATTCCCAGCTGCTTTGCTGAAGGGGAAGAGGCAGCCAACCTCCTCTCACAGCCTGCAAGGACCAGCCCTCCCTCTCAAAACTTCATTTGGAGGAACCAGTCTTCCTTCCCTCCCTGTGAGGGAATCAGGGTTGGTAGAAGATGGAATTTATTAGGAGAAAAGGGAAATGTAACCCATTGTTCCCCAAACTCTCTCCTCCCCTACCAAATCTCAACTGCAGGGAGTGTATTCCACCTCCACACATTCACAGCCTTTTCTCTCTTTCTGTTGGTCTGAGGGTTTCTGTAGTGGTCACTTAAATGTAGTACACACCACACATTTAACTCACTTCGCAGCTTTCCTGGGATTTCTTTCATCCCTGCACATCTCCCAGGTGGCACTCTTTACCTCTCTCTGCAGTTTCAAAACTAGGATACCCTCCTTAAAAAAATCTATCCAACTTAGTTATTATATGGCCTCCAGTAGTACCAGTACCATAGTATCTGAGTGACTCACAATGTTTAATGTACTTATTCTCACAACTTCCCTGTGAGGTATGGAAGTATTATCATCCCCATTTTAGGTGTGAGGAACTGAGACACAGAGAGACTAAATGACTTGCTCAAGATCACACAAGAAGTCTGTGACAGAGCAGAGAATTTAACCCCTGTTCTATGGATACTGGTCTAACGTCCTTTCTTTTGGATCGTTGTTCCTGTCCACACCAGCTAATGGACAGCTGTACAATAGGGTAAGGACAGGCCTTATGCATAAACAGCTGCACCTCCCAAAATTTTATTTGTGGTACAAACTCATACTTTTTGGTCAGGTACTATTGTGAGAGGATTGGTATAAAATCCTAGACAAATAGAGATGTTTTGCATGATTATTGAGAAACTATAATTTACAATATAATCCATGTAGATTTAATACTGGATGTGGAATAATTAGGTACCAAGTGTTATAATTTATTTGTATCATTGTAGCACCTAGAAGCCCAAGTCATAGAGCAGGATCCTATTTTGCTAGGCAATGTACAAATACAGAACAAAAACATGGTCTTTACCTCCAAAGAGCTTGTAACCTAAGTATAAAACAAGGGATAATAGATAGATACAGACAGTTGGGGAGTACAAGGAAACAATGAGACAATATTGGTCAGCATAATAGGCAGTGGTTTCAGCATACCAGCAGCCTTACTATGGTTATGGTTTTTGCAGGCATCATGGCAAAGGGTTTTAAGGAGGGATTTGAAAGAGAAAAATTAAGGGGCTTTGTGAAAGTTTACAGGGCACTCCTACCAAGCATGAGGGGCAGTATAGGAGGAAGCACAAAGGTGCTTGTTTGAAAATTTAATAAGTGGGTGATGAAGGCTGGCATCATGTGCCAATCAGAGGTGAGAGTCAACAGCTCAATAGGGATTGGAGATGGTAGGTGGGGTGGAGATAAGCTTCAAAGGGCTTTGAAAATAAAAACAGGTAGTTTATGTTTGATGCAATAGAAAAAGGGGAGCCAGCAGATGGGATGACGTAGTTAAAGTGATGGGTTAGGAGAATGTTCCCTGCGGCATCATCTGGAATGGATTTCAGTGGGGCAAGATTATATTTGTCAAGGCCAAAGAAAAGGATGTTGTGGCAATAAAGGTACTAGATGATGAGAGCCTCGAC
>NW_020705875.1:0-7244 GCF_002925995.2 Terrapene triunguis
GTGGGCGCATGTTTGTGAGGGAGGAGGGGGCTTTTGCTGTACTGTGCGAGCTGCCATCGGCTGTGGAACCCCTACAGGTTCCAGGCACGATAGCAGTGGAAGATGGTGAGTGGACGGTAATAACCACTGGGAGCCAGCCCTCACCAGTCCCTGCCTCGGATGTAGCGTTTTTAAAGAAAATGTCGGCCTTTTTGGGGAAAGAGGGAAAGACTTTGGCCGATATGCCAGGTCTGTTGGGCCTTGACCCAGGAGTCCCACAGCGGGAGAGTGCTCCTTCACCTGATGAGTGGGTGAAGGCTTTGGGGCAAGCATTAGAGAAGGTTATGCCACCCCACCCTGAGTCAAGCCCCTATCGTAAACTGAGGTTGTTTTCTGGGGGTCCCACCCCAATACCTGGGGAGGAAGCATTTGAACCCTGGCTGGAACACACCACTGAAATGCTGCAGGAGTGGGCGGTGCCTGATGCTGAAAAGAGAAGGCGACTAGTAGAGTGCCTCAGGGGGCCAGCCCTAGATGTGATTCGCACCCTGAAGCTCAGTAACCCTGGAGTCAAGGTGAAGGACTGCCTAGAGGCCCTTGATCATGCCTTCGGGAGAACCAAGGGCTCAGATGATGTCTATTGCAAGTTCCTCAATGCCAGGCAACAAAAGGGAGAGAAGGTTTCTGCCTATATCCAGAGGTTGGAGAAACTATTGCAGAGAGCCATCATGAGGGGAGCAGTGGCAGTTGGGCAAATGGACCGGACTAGATTGGCTCAGATTGTGAGAGGAATTCAATATCAGAACCCAATCCTTCTCCACCTCCGATTAAGAGAACGGCAAGATAATCCACCGAGTTACTCTCAGCTGATAAAAGAGGTCCGAGAGGAAGAAGAGAGGCAGGCAGCTGGTGAGGTTTGGGAGGTGCAGCCACACCAAGCGACTGGCACAACATCCATCCGAACGCCCAAGGCACTGATGGTGAATCCTCAAGAGGAACTTACCCAACGAGTGCAGGTCCTGACACAGAAAGTGGCTGAATTAGAGAATACCATCGCTTCAGCAAATACTTCAAGGTACAAGGAACCCTCCGCTACCACGGTCCAGAAGACTACATTTAGAACCTCTGCCCCACTGAGGCAACAAGGGAAAGGACAATCCTTCTTCTGCTACCGGTGTGGCCAGGGCGGGCACATTGCTGCAAGGTGTCAGAATGCAGAGAATCCCACGCTAGTATATCAAAAGCTGAGGACCACCTGGGGAAAGTCGGGAAACGGCCCCAGGGCCTGGGAAGGGAGCCGCCTAGGCCTACAGGGTGTGGAGGCTCCCCTGGAAAGAACCATGCAGCCCGAATCCCACCAGGATTGATAGGACCCCGAGCGGAGGTAACTATAAAGGTTGAAGGGACAGAATGTAGAGCAGTGCTTGACACAGGATCCCAAGTGACTATCATATTCCAGTCTTTCTACCAGCAGATGCTTAGGCATCTGCCTATACGGCCCCTGACAGGGCTCGGCCTGTGTGGCCTCAACATGGATGAATACCCCTATCAGGGGTATGTCATAGTGCACCTAGAATTCCCAGAAGAGATTGCTGGGGTAAGACAGGAGGTGGACACTGCTGCTTTAATATGCCCTGACCCTAAAGGAGCCTCTGATGTGTCCGTGCTAATAGGGACCAACTCCAGCCTCTTTAAGGTACTTGCCGATTACTGCAGACAGCGAGCAGGGGACCAATATCTGAACACCTTGGTGATACACACACACTGTGCCGCAGCCTACAGAAAAATTGAGGACACAAGAAAAGTGATGCCTGATTTGCCAGTGGGAGCATTGAGGTATGCGGGCCCGGTCCCCTTAGTGGTTCCTGCAATGACAGAAAAGGAAGTGATTGTCATGAGTACCTGCCTAAAAGACAGTAAGGGAACATTAGCAATGGTAGAGCAGCCGACCGAGGGAGGGCTCCCAGAAGGAGTGCTGGTTCTCAGTGGAGTCATAACCCTACCTGCTGAAGCCCAGGAAGAGGTGACTATACTGATTGCTAATGAAACACGCCGTGACGTGTTTGTAAAACCAGGGCAGAAGATTGCAGACATCTTTGAGCCTGAAACCATTGTGAGACCCCAGTGTGAAGCTGAAGTTCCAGTGATGGATCCTGCAAAGTTTGACTTTGGGGACTCACCATTGCCTGAGGAGTGGAAGGATCGCCTGCGGAAGAAGCTTTGTGAGAGATCCAAGGTATTCTCACTGCATGAGTGGGACGTGGGATGTGCCAAAGGAGTGGAACACCACATCAGGCTACAAGATCCCCGACCCTTCCGGGAGAGATCTAGGAGGATTGCTCTCTCTGAGATGGAAGACGTACGCCATCATCTTCAAGAGCTGATCGCGAATGGTATCATTACAGAGTCCCGAAGTCCCTACGCCTCTCCCATTGTGGTGGTTCGTAAGAAGAGTGGGAAAATCCGGATGTGTATTGACTACCGCACCCTAAACAGGCGCACTACAGTTGACCAATACACCATGCCTCGAGTACAAGATGCCTTGGACTGTTTGCTGGGTAGCCAGTGGTTCTCTGTGTTGGATCTTCGGAGTGGATACTACCAGATCCCTCTGGGAGAAGAAGATAAGGAGAAGACAGCCTTCATCTGCCCGTTAGGGTTCTACCAGTTCGAGCGCATGCCCCAAGGGATTTCTGGGGCACCTGCCACATTTCAACGTCTTATGGAGAAAGTCGTGGGAGACATGAACTTACTGCAAGTGTTAGTTTACTTGGATGACCTGATTGTGTTTGGAAGAACCTTGGAGGAGCATGAAGAAAGACTTCTTAAAGTGCTTGATAGGTTGGAGGCGTATGGTTTGAAGCTTTCAATTGACAAATGCCAGTTCTGCCGAACCTCAGTGAAGTATGTGGGTCACATCGTGTCCCAGGAGGGTGTGAGTACTGATCCTGACAAAATAGAAGCACTCACTACCTGGCCACATCCAAGTAACTACAGAGAACTCAAGACCTTTCTTGGATTTAGTGGCTACTACTGTAGATTTGTGAAGAACTACGCTACAATTGTAAAACCCCTGAATGATCTTACCAGGGGATACCAGTCCAACAAGAACAAATCTAAGACCAAGAATAAGAGGAGGCCTTCAAAGCCTCCTGTGCAGAGACACTATGGCCTCTTCGAACCGTTTGGGCCAAGGTGGGACGAGAGATGTGAGAGGGCTTTTCAGGAAATCATTACTCGCCTAACTCATGCCCCCGTCCTAGTCTTTGCTGATCCGAGCAAACCGTTTATCCTACATACTGATGCCAGTTTGGAGGGTCTGGGAGCAGTACTGTACCAGGAAGTGGAAGGCAAACATAAACCCGTAGCCTTTGCCAGCCGAGGACTGTCTGACAGTGAAACTCGCTATCCCATCCACAAGCTGGAGTTCTTGGCCTTGAAATGGGCCATCACTGAGAAATTTCGAGACTACTTGTATGGTGCTCAGTTCCAGGTGTGGACAGACAACAACCCATTGACTTACGTGTTAACAAGTGCTAAGTTGGATGCTACCGGGCAGAGATGGGTGGCCGCCTTGGCTAGCTATGAGTTCAGCATTCAATACCGATCAGGGAGAAGCAATGTAGATGCAGATGCATTGTCCAGCCGTCCGCAGGCACCTGAAGTGGCTATGATACCCATGGATGGAGTGAGGGCTATTTGCAGTGTGAGTCGCCGAGAGCCAGAGGCCCATGAGAGTCTTCATGGATGTGTTGCTGAAGCTTTGGGCCTGCCCCCTGACTGCGTGCCTTCTGCGTCTGTGAACTATATTGCATTGGACCAATCTCCCTTGCCCGTGCTCAATGCGGCTGACTGGCAAGAAGCCCAGCTGCAAGATATTGACATTCGTGATACACTACTTGCCAAAAGGGAGGGGCGAAGCCCAGCTGCGGTTGTCCCCCCTAACCCGGAGGGTAAACTACTATTGAGAGAATGGACCAAACTAAAACTGATCCAGGGAGTGTTACATCTAATGACCACCGACCCTTTACAAAAGCAACGAGCACAACTAGTGCTGCCAAAAGAGTACAGAGCCCTGGCCATGAGGGCCCTGCATGATGACTTCGGACATTTAGGGATGGAGAGGACCCTGGAACTTCTTCGTAGTAGATTCTATTGGCCCCGGATGGCTGAAGATGTTCGTAGGAAATGTGAGACTTGCGCTCGATGTGTTCAAAGGAAGACTCTGCCCACGAGGGCTGCATATCTCAAGAACATCACCAGCACCAAACCTTTGGAACTGGTATGCATCGATTTCTTGTCTTTAGAAGTAGACAAGAGGAATATTGGGAACATTCTAGTAGTGACTGACCATTATACGCGATATGCGCAGGCATATCCCACGCGTGATCAGAGGGCCACCACTGTCGCTCGAGTACTGTGGGAAAAATATTTTTCAGTTTATGGATTCCCAGCCCGGATACACTCGGATCAGGGGCGGGACTTTGAGAGTCACCTTCTGAAGGAGGTGCTGAGGATAGCGGGAATTAAGAAGTCTAGAACAACGCCTTATCACCCGCAAGGTGATCCTCAGCCAGAGAGGTTCAACCGAACCCTATTAGATATGTTGGGGACTTTGCGACCAGAGCAGAAAGCAACCTGGAGCCAACATGTTGCATATCTGGTGCACGCCTACAACGCCACAAAGAACGATGCTACGGGGGTCACCCCATATCTCTTAAAGTTTGGGCGAGAACCAAGATTACCCATAGACCTGTGCTTTGGTGTATCAGAGGATGGAGATAGCTATGAAACTCATCAGCAATATGTATCCCGACTGAGAGAAAAGCTGCGGGATGCTTATCACTTAGCTACATCTGCGGCTCGGAAGAACGCAGACCGCAACAAACATCGATATGATGCTAGGGTACGTCTGCAAGAACTCCAGCCGGGGGACAGAGTCCTGCTGCGAAATTTGGGTATTGCTGGCAAACACAAGATAGCTGACAGATGGAAGGCAATACCTTACTTGGTGATGGAAAAGCTAGGGGACCTGCCGGTCTACAAGATCAAACCTGAAGAAGGTCCAGGGCAGACAAAGACAGTGCATAGAAACCTTTTGCTCCCGGTGGGGGAATTAGTAGGCACCCCGTATGAGATGGGCCACAACAGGGCAACTGGGCAGAATGAAGGTGCTGGACCAAAGCCGCCCTCCAACGTGGACAGCCAGCCCCCTGCAGCTAACCTACCCCCATGCAGCACATCCGAGAGTGAGTCTGAGGAGGAAGACACAACCATGGTGTATCCTGGGATGGAGACAAGATTTCAGTCTCGATCAGCTGAATCAAAAGAGAGCTCCTCCTCTTCCGCCCTAAACCCCATGGCAGAAGTATTTAGGCCCATTCCTGACAACCCTGAGCCACTGGTGGGACCCCCATGTGATGACACACCCAGGTTATTGGACAGTGGAGACATACAGGTGGAGGATGTCCTGGGCACCTTGGACCCTCCACTGTTAGAACTAGAAATGCAGGGGCCTATACCAATAGCTGAGGGGCCCTCAAAGGAAACCTCTCCATCCATCGTTCAAGAGGCTGTCCCCCCTACCACGGCAACAGAGATTCTCAATAGACGAGACAGGGTAATAAGGCCAGTAAAACGGTTGACTTATGATGCACCTGGGGTGACTAGTGAGGAACCAATATGTTTAGCACACAGGCTTGTGGAAGCTAAAGTGGGCTATCTGAGGCCCTTTGGAGGGAACCAGTGAGTTGGTATAATAGGGAGTGTGATTTGTCGGGACGACAAATTCTCGGCTGGGGGGAGGATGTAAGCAGAGTCAGGATGAGCTCTACCCTGACATCTGGTGGTGAATTATGGCGAGTGTGGAAAAGAACTCCAAGGGCGGATCTTGTTTGCATAGGCACACCCACACGCCTAGCATGAGCCCACAGCAACCAAAAGTGGTTACTTTGGCTGGTGTGGGATCCCCAGTTTCTCTGTTATTGGGGCAGGAAGAATAAAGTTTTGTTACCCTGATTCTGTGAATCAAGGCTAGTGGAACTGTTGTATGACAGAAGGACTGAGTGAATCCGTCACCATTACCTAAGTAGCATTTGCTTGTCAAGGGGCATGAGTTACAAAACCCAGTGAATTGAGAGAGGTTGGGGGCAGGTATTGGTACCTGGTGGTGTGGGGCCCCTGCGTGAGCCTGAAACACCAATTGCACTTTCTCCTCTCTCCACTGTTGAATGTCAGAGCTAACTTTGATTCCCTTAGGAGTCTAGTTACAGGCTGCTGAGCTGAGTTCACTTTGGGCCACTAGTGCACCAGCACTGGGGCTCCCCTACTATGAGCTGAAATCACTATGAGCTGAAATCACAAAAGAGCTAAAGTTACTAAGAGCTGAGATCACTGAGGCTGTGTTAACTAGTGGGGGAGCCTGAATTGCTAAGCGGCTGGCGGAGCAGTTTGCGGGGACGGCTGGAGGAGCAGCTAGCCGAGTGGAGCCTCGCGGGGACGGTTGGAGCAGAGCAGAGCGGAGCTGAGCGGCTCACAGGTCGGTGAGCGGAGCAGAGCAGCTGGAGGAGCAGCTGGCAGAGCGGAGCCTTGCGGGGACGGTTGGAGCGGAGTGGAGCCGGGCGGCTCACAGGTCGGTGAGCGGAGCAGAGCAGAGCAATTCGTAGGACGGCAGGAGCGGCTCACGGGACAGCAGGTGGAGTGGAGCGGCTCGTGGTGAAGGCTGCGGCGGAACCCCACGGAGAGGCGGCCGGTTGGTCTCGGATCACGTAAGGTGCCCCTTAACACCCTGCGCCCCTCCCCCCTGAATTCTGGGGCTGCACTGACCAGGGACAGAGACTTTGGGGGGTTGTTGGACTTTTGGGACTTTGGTGATTCTTGGGTTGCTGGACCCAAGAGACTTTTGGGTTGTTGGACTTTTGGGACTTTGGTTGCTGGTTTCAAGAACCAACGGGAAAGGACACGGCCCAATTTGCTGGGGTGGGTCTTCGCTCATGGTTTGGTCTATGAACTCTAGTTGTGGTGTTTTCCCAATTTAATGCTATGTCGTTTACCTCATGTTATTAAACATTTTTCTGCTACACCGAGGCTCTGTGCTTGCGAGAGGGGAAGTATTGCCTCTTCGAGGCGCCCAGGGGTGTGTGTAAGATTTTCCCAGGTCACTGGGTGGGGGCTCGAGCTGGTTCTGTGTCACGCTGTTGGGAAGGGACCCCTATGTACTGAACCCGGCCCTTGCTGCTATCACTTGGCCTGGCAGAAGGGTTACA
>NW_020705876.1:0-1997 GCF_002925995.2 Terrapene triunguis
GGGGGGCACAAAGCTTACGGAGGAGCACCTTAAAACAAGCAATCAGGAGGAGGGTGACCAAGCATAGTACCACACCCGTGAGGAGGAGACGCACAAGGCTATTTCCCAGTCCTCCTAGGTTGGGCAACCAACTCCAAAGGGAATCGAAACCTGTGGGTTCCCTTTCCTGGGCCTTCCACTGCTCAAAAGCCTGTTTGGCTGACAGGATGTGCTTGTTAATGTCCTGTGAGTTTTTCGGGACATAAGTACAACATTCACTCCCAATAAGGGCACACACCCCGCCCTGGGAGGCTAAAACATAATGTAAGGCCTGTCTGTTTTGCAGGGACAACAACCGGAGCTGGTAAAGCTCTGAGTTAAGGCTTTTTTTTTTTTATGGCCCAGGGCTCCATAGCCATACTTGGTGAGAAACCCAGAGAGCCTACGATAAAATTGGGTTAGCCGTCCCACCCCATAGGATGGGAGGAGGATCATACCCAACAGATATCTGACCAATTTTGGGGAACCGCCCTCCAGGGTAACCCTGCTGCGTGGAGCGGGACTTGGGAGCATACCCAGCAGTTAGAGAGGTTGAACTCTTGGGCAAAGCAAACCTTCAAGAACTCATATGTGTT
This sequence comes from Terrapene triunguis, assembly GCF_002925995.2. Classification (NCBI taxonomy): domain Eukaryota; kingdom Metazoa; phylum Chordata; order Testudines; family Emydidae; genus Terrapene; species Terrapene triunguis. Next base: position 615 of record NW_020705876.1, read on the forward strand.
TGTTTCCAAGTTAGTAGGGATTTCTTTCCATCCCGCATGTGGTCGGGGGGAAACGGGAGGAAACGAGAGGAGTGTCCCTATGGCAAAGAGTACCATTGTGGCAGGCCCTGGACCTGAACTCATGCTGGGCAGGTGACCCTAGGGCCTAACAATTACAATTCCCCAAATATTCACAAAATAACAATTACCAATAGCAGGCAGACTAAAAGCAAAAGGGACCAGGCCACCAGGTGAAAATAAACACAACCAACGCTCAGAGTTCTTGCGGGGAGTGCGCTGTGACTGTCCAAAGAGATCACAGGGCATCCCCAGCAGGCCTTATTGTCTTTTGAATAACAGCTTAAGTCCCAGATCGTCGCTGGCAGTCTTCTCTGCAGGCTGGACGGTCCACCGTTCAGGAGCAGGCACTGCTTTCAGGCGAGAGTGATGAATCCAGTTCTTGTGTCCTTCGACCTTTGCTGCTGTATGGGAGATCAGCAGGACGGTGTGGGGTTCCTTCCACTTCTCTTGGAGAGGCTCGTCCTTCCAGGTCCGAACGAGTACAGAGTCACCTGGCTGCAAGGAGTGGATCGGGGCATCCAGCGGGAGAGGCTGCAAATCTTTGGTATACCTGTGGAGAGAACAGAGAACAGCAGACAGAGAGCACATGTACTGAGATAAGAAACCACAGCCTACCTCCCACTTCCCTGCCAGAACCGGTGTACCGTTCATAGGCCATGCCCTTCCAAACATAATCTCGAAAGGACTGAGCCCTAACCTGCCCTTTGGGAGAGCGCGAATGCGGAGCAAAACAAGGGGTAGAGCATCAGGCCACTTAAGGGAAGCCTCTTGACAGACCTTTGAGAGGTGCCGCTTAAGTGTCTGATTTGTACGCTCCACTACCCCACTGGCCTGCGGTCGCCATGGAGTGTGGAGTTTCCAGGGGATTTGTAGGGCATCCGATATCTTCTGAACAACTTGGGATGTGAAGTGTGTTCCGTTGTCAGATTCCATCCACTGGGGGAGTCCGAAGCGGGGAATGATCTCCTTGACGAATTTAAGAGCCATCATTTTGGCAGTGTTGTTACGACATGGGAAGGCTTCAGGCCATCCGCTGAATCGATCCACTAAGACGAGAAGGTATCTGAATCCTTGGGTCCGGGGGAACTCAGTAAAATCTATTTGCCAAACTAGTCCTGGGCCTGGGGTAGGTTCCAGAGTGGCTGGTGGCACTGACACTCCAGGTCGAGGGTTGTTCTTTTGGCAGACTAGACATTCAGCCTGCACCTGGGAGGCCAGAGGCCTAAGTCCAGAGGTTAGAAAATATTTATTCATAAGCTGGGAAACAGCCTCTCTTCCTGCGTGGGTAGACTGATGTAGTTTCTGTAGTACTGGCCGTATTAG
>NW_020705877.1:0-2489 GCF_002925995.2 Terrapene triunguis
CCTGCGTGGGTAGACTGATGTAGTTTCTGTAGTACTGGCCGTATTAGGTTCCTTGGTAGGAGGATTTTTCCTTCTGTGGAGTGGAGCCATCCCTCCTTTTCCCGGAGCCTAAGTGTGTTGGCTAGGTTCCTCTCTTCGTGAGAGTACTGAGGGGTCGGGAGCTCCCCCACTGATGGGATGAGGGCATGCATATGGGCGTCTTCAGCTTCCTGTGGTTCCAGGGTAGCAGCTCGCTTGGCCTTTTTGTCTGCCCTGGCATTACCCTTAGCCACATCTTGATCTTCTCTTTGATGAGCCTTGCAGTGTATCACTGCTACTTCTGAGGGGAGCTGTACCGCTTCTAAAAGCCGGAGAATTTGAGGCCCATGTTTAACCGGGGAACCTTGAGCTGTCAACATTCCTCTTTCCTTCCACAGACCGGCATGAGCGTGTAGTATTCCAAAGGCATATCTGGAATCAGTAAAAATGTTAACCTTTTTCCCTTTTGACAGTTCAAGTGCACGGGTTAAGGCTACCAATTCAGCCAGCTGAGCTGATGTCCCAGCAGGCAAACCCTCTGCTTCCACAGTCTCATGGAGAGATACAATAGCATAGCCTGCCCTCCTCTGTCCATTTACAACAGTACTACTGCCGTCAGTATACCACTCATAATCAGCATTAGGGAGGGGTTGATCTTTTAAGTCTGGGCGGCTGGAGTATTGGACATCTATGATTTCCAGACAGTCATGTTCCTGCTCCTCTGTCTCTGGTAACAGGGTGGCTGGGTTAAGGGAGGGACAGGTCTGTAGGGTAACTTCAGGATTTTCTAACAGTTTTGATACTGTTTGATTCGCACTGAGCTTTTGCCTGGGAGAAGCTGAATATGAACAGGGGTCTGACGGTTTGCCTTCCCTGGGACCCCTGATGCCCATACTAGAGGAAAAACCTGCTTTTCCCACTGGCTCCATTCTGGGGCTTGCATGGCTGAGGGCTCAGTTGCAAGAGTCATTATCCAGGCATTCTCTGGGGGTAAGGTGAGGGTTATTTCATCTTGGGTGAAATGCAGGGTGGCACCTAAGCGACAAAGCAGGTCCTGTCCCAATAGAGGCGGTGGACAATCGGGGAGGTAAACCAGTCTGTGAGATAGAGTTCTGTTTCCCAAAGCACATTCCGCAGGGGCATATACTGGGCACTTGGTTCCTTTCCCTGTGGCACCCACCACAGTGAGGGAATCTGCCACAGGCAGCTGCAGGGGTTGGTTTACAGCGGTTCGTGCAGCTTCAGAGTCTATTAAAAAGTCTATGTTTGAATCTTCCACCCGCATTTTTACTCGGGGTTCCGGGGGCAGGATAGTCCGTCTCCCCTGACACCCCTATTCTTGATCCTCTGCTGCCATCATAGGGGTACCTTCCCTTTCGGGGCACTCATTTTTCCAATGTCCCTCCTTTCGGCATATGGCACACTGGTTGCGACCCAGACGCCTTTCCTGTGAGCCAGGGCGCCCACGTCCACGTCCTCTCATTCCCCGGCCCCTTCCACCTTCCTGGAATTTTCCCTTGCCACCGGCCTGTACTGCTGCAACCATCATTTTCGCTTGCCTCTTTTCCTTTTCTCCCTCCCTAAGGCTGTAAGCCCTGTTTGCAGTTTCCAGAATCTGTGCTATGGTCATGCCCATCAAATCCTCCTTTTTCTGCAGTTTCCTTTTAATGTCAGGGACTGCACGGCTGTTAAAAATACCCTTTATGATTGCCTCAGTTTCCGGTTCATCAGGGTCTGCATTAGTAGTTTGCCTGATGGTATCCCGAATACGCTGCAGAAAAGCAACCGGACTCTCTTTTGGCTCCTGTACTAGCTCATAAGGCTTAGCCCAATTGTTATGTCGGACAGCTGAGTGTCGGAGACCATGTAATAGGAGCTCCTTGTATACTGTGAGACGTGTTTGGCCCGCAGGGTCATTAGGATTCCACCCGGGATCTGCTAGGGGGACCTGGACTGCAACAGCAGGGACGTGATGTGGATTCAGTTCATGTCTCTTCTGTGCCTCCTCCCTTGCTTTAGACACAACCTGATTACGCTCTACCTCAGACAGCAGGGTCCGCATAAGGACATTACAGTCATCCCAGTCAGGTTTACAGCTAGCCAGACACCCTTCAAAAATAGAAATGAACTTGCTTGGATTCATTGAGAATTCTCCTGCCTCTGCCTTGAAAAGCAGCCAGACGTACAGGGTTAAAAGCAACTGACACAAGATCCTGTGTTCCTGGACGGGCTACCACACTCTCAGTAATCAACGGATACAATCCCACTGGGAGGGGGGGTACTCTCTGAAGCCTGTGGGGGTGGAGGAGCCGAAGGGGACACCGACTCTGCCATCACAACCGGAGGAGGGTTCTGGGGACTAACAGTAGTTACTACCGAACCTGACGGAGTCAAATTACACCTTTGCAAAAGATCTGACCTATTTCTTAACAACATAAACAACTGTACATACATATGTTCATTCCATTTAC
>NW_020705878.1:0-1697 GCF_002925995.2 Terrapene triunguis
TAACTTCAGGATTTTCTAACAGTTTTGATACTGTTTGATTCGCACTGAGCTTTTGCCTGGGAGAAGCTGAATATGAACAGGGGTCTGACGGTTTGCCTTCCCTGGGACCCCTGATGCCCATACTAGAGGAAAAACCTGCTTTTCCCACTGGCTCCATTCTGGGGCTTGCATGGCTGAGGGCTCAGTTGCAAGAGTCATTATCCAGGCATTCTCTGGGGGTAAGGTGAGGGTTATTTCATCTTGGGTGAAATGCAGGGTGGCACCTAAGCGACAAAGCAGGTCCCGTCCCAATAGAGGCGTTGGACAATCGGGGAGGTAAACCAGTCTGTGAGATAGAGTTCTGTTTCCCAAAGCACATTCCGCAGGGGCATATACTGGGCACTTGGTTCCTTTCCCTGTGGCACCCACCACAGTGAGGGAATCTGCCACAGGCAGCTGCAGGGGTTGGTTTACAGCGGTTCGTGCAGCTTCAGAGTCTATTAAAAAGTCTGTTTGAATCTCCCACCCGCATGTTTACTTGGGGTTCCGGGGGCAGGATAGTCCGTCTCCCCTGACACCCCTATTCTTGATCCTCTGCTGCCATCAGAGGGGTACCTTCCCTTTCGGGGCACTCATTTTTCCAATGTCCCTCCTTTCGGCATATGGCACACTGGTTGCGACCCAGACGCCTTTCCTGTGAGCCAGGGCGCCTACGTCCACGTCCTCTCATTCCCCGGCCCCTTCCACCTTCCTGGAATTTTCCCTTGCCACCGGCCTGTACTGCTGCAACCATCATTTTCGCTTGCCTCTTTTCCTTTTCTCCCTCCCTAAGGCTGTAAGCCCTGTTTGCAGTTTCCAGAATCTGTGCTATGGTCATGCCCATCAAATCCTCCTTTTTCTGCAGTTTCCTTTTAATGTCAGGGACTGCACGGCTGGTAAAAATACCCTTTATGATTGCCTCAGTTTCCCGTTCATCAGGGTCTGCATTAGTAGTTTGCCTGATGGTATCCCGAATACGCTGCAGAAAAGCAACCGGACTCTCTTTTGGCTCCTGTACTAGCTCATAAGGCTTAGCCCAATTGTTATGTCGGACAGCTGAGTGTCGGAGACCATGTAATAGGAGCTCCTTGTATACAGTGAGACGCGTTTGGCCCGCAGGGTCATTAGGGTTCCACCCGGGATCTGCTAGGGGGACCTGGACTGCAACAGTAGGGACGTGATGTGGATTCAGTTCATGTCTCTTCTGTGCCTCCTCCCTTGCTTTAGACACAACCTGATTACGCTCTACCTCAGACAACAGGGTCCGCATAAGGACATTACAGTCATCCCAGTCAGGTTTACAGCTAGCCAGACACCCTTCAAAAATAGAAATGAACTTGCTTGGATTCGTTGAGAATTTTCCTGCCTCTGCCTTGAAAAGCAGCCAGATGTACAGGGTTAAAAGCCACTGACACAAGATCCTGTGTTCCTGGACGGGCTACCACACTCTCAGTAATCAATGGATACAATCCCACTGGGAGGGGGGGTACTCTCTGAAGCCTGTGGGGGTGGAGGAGCCGAAGGGGACACCGACTCTGCCATCACAACCGGAGGAGGGTTCTGGGGACTAACAGTAGTTACTACCGAACCTGACGGAGTCAAATTACACCTTTGCAAAAGATCTGACCTATCTCTTAACAACATAAACAACTGTACATACATATGTTCATTCCATTTAC
>NW_020705879.1:0-3051 GCF_002925995.2 Terrapene triunguis
ACAGTTTTTCTCCTTTATACCTTTTGCAGTCAAGCCTCATCCCCCCCTCTTCCCCCGCTACCCCTCCCTTCCTCCCCCCATTCCTCTCTTTACCCCTCCCATTCCTGGTAACAGTTACTAAGCAAATAGCAATTATATTTAAGCAGTTAGTTTATGTTGGCAGCTATAAGTTCAGCTCGTTAGTAACACTTCTTGAACTACTATCTTGTTCCGTTCCTTTGATTTACTATCTTTCCTTCGGCCAGAGGTATGCAGGCCTCATTATTACCACTGATATTAAGTTGCTTACACATTTCACTTGCACCTGGCTTTTGAGGTCTATTAGAGTTTAAACATGGAAGGAGTTTGGTTCAGGCCTAGTACAGGAAGGCTTTATTGACACTTGTGCTTTTTCCACCCTCCTGAGTTACCTGGGGTGATGGTGATGTCTGGTGACGTCAACAACTCCCTCCTTTGAGAATACTCAACAAGCTTTTGGCTGAGTTTTCTCATACTCTGTGGACAAGATATGATTGAGTGCTATGAAGCTGGGGTTTTCAATGAGAGGGTATGCTGGGACTTCTGGGGAACGGGGGGGCACAAAGCTTACGGAGGAGCACCTTAAAACAAGCAATCAGGAGGAGGGTGACCAAGCATAGTACCACACCCGTGAGACGCACAAGGCTATTTCCCAGTCCTCCTAGGTTGGGCAACCAACTCCAAAGGGAATCGAAACCTGTGGGTTCCCTTTCCTGGGCCTTCCACTGCTCAAAAGCCTGTTTGGCTGACAGGATGTGCTTGTTAATGTCCTGTGAGTTTTTCGGGACATAAGTACAACACTCACTCCCAATAAGGGCACACACCCCGCCCTGGGAGGCTAAAACATAATTTAAGGCCTGTCTGTTTTGCAGGGACAGCAACCGGAGCTGGTAAAGCTCTGAGTTAAGGCTTTTCTTTATGGCCAAGGTTTCATTAGCATACTTGGTGAGAAACACAGAGAGCCTACGATAAAATTGGGTTAGCCGTCCCACCCCATAGGATGGGAGGAGGATCATACCCAACAGATATCTGACCAATTTTGGGGAACCGCCCTCCAGGGTAACCCTGCTGCGTGGAGCGGGACTTGGGAGCATACCCAGCAGTTAGAGAGGTTGAACTCTTGGGCAAAGCAAACCTTCAAGGACTCATATGTGTTTGTTTCCAAGTTAGTAGGGATTTCTTTCCATCCCGCATGCGGTCGGGGGGAAACGGGAGGAAACGAGAGGAGTGTCCCTATGGCAAAGAGTACCATTGTGGCAGGCCCTGGACCTGAACTCATGCTGGGCAGGTGACCCTAGGGCCTAACAATTACAATTCCCCAAATATTCACAAAATAACAATTACCAATAGCAGGCAGACTAAAAACAAAAGGGACCAGGCCACCAGGTTAGGCCGGCCCTGTGAAAACAAACACAACCAACGCTCAGAGTTCTCGCGGGGAGTGCGCTGTGACTGTCCAAAGAGATCACAGGGCATTCCCAGCAGGCCTTATTGTCTTTTGAATAACAGCTTAAGTCCCAGATCGTCGCTGGCAGTCTTCTCTGCAGGCTGGACGGTCCACCGTTCAGGAGCAGGCACTGCTTTCAGGCGAGAGTGATGAATCCAGTTCTTGTGTCCTTCGACCTTTGCTGCTGTATGGGAGATCAGCAGGACGGTGTGGGGTTCCTTCCACTTCTCTTGGAGAGGCTCGTCCTTCCAGGTCCAAACGAGTACGGAGTCACCTGGCTGCAAGGAGTGGATCGGGGCATCCAGCGGGAGAGGCTGCAAATCTTTGGTATACCTGTGGAGAGAACAGAGAACAGCAGACAGAGAGCACATGTACTGAGATAAGAAACCACAGCCTACCTCCCACTCCCCTGCCAGAACCGGTGTACCGTTCATAGGCCATGCCCTTCCAAACATAATCTCGAAGGGACTGAGCCCTAACCTGCCCTTTGGGAGAGCGCGAATGCGGAGCAAAACAAGGGGTAGAGCATCAGGCCACTTAAGGGAAGCCTCTTGACAGACCTTTGAGAGGTGCCGCTTAAGTGTCTGATTTGTGCGTTCCACTACCCCACTGGCCTGCGGTCGCCATGGAGGGTGGAGCTTCCAGGGGATTTGCAGGGCATCCGATATCTTCTGAACAACTTGGGATGTGAAGTGTGTTCCGTTGTCAGATTCCATCCACTGGGGGAGTCCGAAGCGGGGAATGATCTCCTTGACGAATTTAAGAGCCATCATTTTGGCAGTGTTGTTACGACATGGGAAGGCTTCAGGCCATCCACTGAATCGATCCACTAAGACGAGTAGGTATCTGAATCCTTGGGTCCTGGGGAACTCAGTAAAATCTATTTGCCAAACTAGTCCTGGGCCTGGGGTAGGTTCCAGAGTGGCTGGTGGCACTGACACTCCAGGTCGAGGGTTGTTCTTTTGGCAGACTAGACATTCAGCCTGCACCTGGGAGGCCAGAGGCCTAAGTCCAGAGGTTAGAAAATATTTATTCATAAGCTGGGAAACAGCCTCTCTTCCTGCGTGGGTAGACTGATGTAGTTTCTGTAGTACTGGCCGTATTAGATTCCTTGGTAGGAGGATTTTTCCTTCCGTGGAGTGGAGCCATCCCTCCTTTTCCCGGAGCCTAAGTGTGTTGGCTAGGTTCCTCTCTTCGTGAGAGTACTGAGGGGTTGGGAGCTCCCCCACTGATGGGATGAGGGCATGCATATGGGCGTCTTCAGCTTCCTGTGGTTCCAGGGTAACAGCTTGCTTGGCCTCTCTGTCCGCCCTGGCATTACCCTTAGCCACATCTTGATCTTCTCTTTGATGAGCCTTGCAGTGTATTACTGCTACTTCTGAGGGGAGCTGTACCGCTTCTAAAAGCCGGAGAATTTGAGGCCCATGTTTAACCGGAGAACCTTGGGCTGTCAACATTCCTCTTTCCTTCCACAGACCGGCATGGGCGTGTAGTATTCCAAAGGCATATCTGGAATCAGTAAAAATGTTAACCTTTTTTCCTTTTGACAGTTCAAGTGCACGGGTTAAGGCTACCAATTCAGCCAG
>NW_020705880.1:0-1861 GCF_002925995.2 Terrapene triunguis
TAACTTCAGGATTTTCTAACAGTTTTGATACTGTTTGATTCGCACTGGGCTTTTGCCTGGGAGAAGCTGAATATGAACAGGGGTCTGACGGTTTGCCTTCCCTGGGACCCCTGATGCCCATACTAGAGGATAAACCTGCTTTTCCCACTGGCTCCATTTTGGGGCTTGCATGGCTGAGGGCTCAGTTGCAAGAGTCATTATTCAGGCATTCTCTGGGGGTAAGGTGAGGGTTATTTCATCTTGGGTGAAATGCAGGGTGGCACCTAAGCGACAAAGCAGGTCCCGTCCCAATAGAGGCGTTGGACAATCGGGGAGGTAAACTAGTTTGTGAGACAGAGTTCTGTTTCCCAAAGCACATTCCGCAGGGGCATATACTGGGCACTTGGTTCCTTTCCCTGTGGCACCCACCACAGTGAGGGAATCTGCCACAGGCAGCTGCAGGGGTTGGTTTACAGCGGTTCGTGCAGCTTCAGAGTCTATTAAAAAGTCTGTTTGAATCTCCCACCCGCATTTTTACTCGGGGTTCCGGGGGCAGGATAGTCCGTCTCCCCTGACACCCCTATTCTTGATCCTCTGCTGCCATCATAGGGGTACCTTCCCTTTCGGGGCACTCATTTTTCCAATGTCCCTCCTTTCGGCATATGGCACACTGGTTGCGACCCAGACGCCTTTCCTGTGAGCCAGGGCGCCCACGTCCACGTCCTCTCATTCCCCGGCCCCTTCCACCTTCCTGGAATTTTCCCTTGCCACCGGCCTGTACTGCTGCAACCATCATTTTTGCTTGCCTCTTTTCCTTTTCTCCCTCCCTAAGGCTGTAAGCCCTGTTTGCAGTTTCCAGAATCTGTGCTATGGTCATGCCCATCAAATCCTCCTTTTTCTGCAGTTTCCTTTTAATGTCAGGGGCTGCACGGCTGGTAAAAATACCCTTTATGATTGCCTCAGTTTCCCGTTCATCAGGGTCTGCATTAGTAGTTTGCCTGATGGTATCCCGAATATGCTGCAGAAAAGCAACCGGACTCTCTTTTGGCTCCTGTACTAGCTCATAAGGCTTAGCCCAATTGTTATGTCGGACAGCTGAGTGTCGGAGACCATGTAATAGGAGCTCCTTGTATACTGTGAGACGTGTTTGGCCCGCAGGGTCATTAGGGTTCCACCCGGGATCTGCTAGGGGGACCTGGACTGCAACAGCAGGGACGTGATGTGGATTCAGTTCATGTCTCTTCTGTGCCTCCTCCCTTGCTTTAGACACAACCTGATTACGCTCTACCTCAGACAGCAGGGTCCGCATAAGGACATTACAGTCATCCCAGTCAGGTTTACAGCTAGCCAGACACCCTTCAAAAATAGAAATGAACTTGCTTGGATTCGTTGAGAATTCTCCTGCCTCTGCCTTGAAAAGCAGCCAGATGTACAGGGTTAAAAGCCACTGACACAAGATCCTGTGTTCCTGGACGGGCTACCACACTCTCAGTAATCAACGGATACAATCCCACTGGGAGGGGGGGTACTCTCTGAAGCCTGTGGGGGTGGAGGAGCCGAAGGGGACACCGACTCTGCCATCACAACCGGAGGAGGGTTTTGGGGACTAACAGTAGTTACTACCGAACCTGTCGGAGTCAAATTACACCTTTGCAAAAGATCTGACCTATCTCTTAACAACATAAACAACTGTACATACATATGTTCATTCCATTTACCCGTACGCTGACAAAACAAAAGCAATTGAAGGATCGTATTATAATTGAGTGATCCCTCCGGTGGCCACCTTTCCTGGTCCTCTAGCTGATATTGAGGCCAGTCTACTGTACAGAATTTTTTCAGTTTACTTTTAATCAACGGATCCGATCCAAACACTTTCCAG
>NW_020705881.1:0-5060 GCF_002925995.2 Terrapene triunguis
CCAAAGCTAAGCTGGTAGATAAGCTTAGGAGTCCTCATGCAGGCCCCCACTCTTGTACCCTAAGGTTCAAAGTGGGGATACAGCCTTGACATGGTGGCACAGCGGTGGTGATCGTTTTAGACCCAAAAGCCAGTAAGAGATTTTTTTTTTCCTTCTAGCTGCTTGGAGAGCAGAGCTGAAGGTAGATGCATATCTTATCTCTCCTTGCCTGAAGGCAGAGGTGTTAAGTTTTTTTTAACGAGGTCCTTTGTTAAGAGAAGGGTTCAAAGTGAGCAAACTTTGAACTGGTAAAGGTAATTTACAGGCTGAATTGTTTTTTTTTCTTTTTACATCCTCGGGAGTAGCTTGTTAGAAAGTCTCTGTTAACTCAGCAGCAGCCAGAGCTAAGTACATCCCAGTTTCAGTCAACTGCAGAGGGTGTGACCCAGCACAGGAAAACAGGAAAATGACTACCAAAGAAGTAGCTAACAAAATAGAACTGGCCAGACTAGAAGCAGAAGAAAATGAGAGAAAACATCAGAGACTGCTTGAAATTAAAAAACTCGAGAAAGAAGCTGAAGAGGAGGCCCATAAAAGAGAAGAGAAAGCCAAACAGGAGGCCCATGAAAGAGAAGAGAAAGCCAAACAGGAGGCCCATGAAAGAGAGATGGAACTGGAAGCAGCAAGGACTAGGCAGGGTGCATCAGACCATCCTAACAACTCCTCTCCAGGTACCACTTCCCATCCCAGGAAATTCCCTACCTACAAGGCAGGCGATGATACTGAGGCCTTCTTAGAAAATTTTGAAAGGGCCTGCCTTGGATACAACATCCCTCTAACCCAGTACATGGTAGAGCTGAGACCGCAGCTCAGTGGACCCTTAGCAGAGGTGGCGGCTGAAATGCCTAAGGAACACATGAACAGTTATGAACTTTTTAAAAACAAGGCCAGAATCAGAATGGGGCTAACACCTGAGCATGCCCGTCGGCGGTTCAGAGCCCTAAGGTGGAAACCTGATGTGTCATTTACCCGACATGCCTACCACATTGGAAAAAATTGGGATGCCTGGATATCAGGAGCAAATGTTAAATCTACGGAAGAGTTGCCCTTCCTATTGCAAATGGAGCAGTTTTTAGAGTGTGTTCCTGAGGAAATAGAAAGGTACATCCTAGATGGGAAGCCCAAAACTGTAACCGAGGCGGGGGAGATTGGAGCCAAATGGGTGGAGGTGACAGAAAAGAAAAAAGCTAGTAGCAGTTGGAGCGAATATCAGAAGGGGCAAGCCGAAACAAAACCTTATCACCGGGGACAACCCAAGGCCCCACCCACATCCCAAGGGAAACCCCAGACGCCTTCTCACCCCACCCCACCAGTCTCCACCAACCAACATCGCCCCGGTGATACCTTAGCAGGGCGATGTTTTAAATGTAATGAACTGGGGCATATAAAGGCTCACTGCCCCAAGAACCCCAACCGATTACAGTTCATTACACCCCAGTCACACCAAAGATCCCCAGACCCAGATGCCTCTCTCATACCCTCGGAGCGAAGGGAAACCTTGAGAGTGGGCGGTAAGAAGGTTATCGCTTGGAGGGATACTGGGGCACAAGTGTCAACTATCCACCAATCCCTAGTGGACCCCAAACTCATCAACCCGGAGGCTACAGTGACAATTCAACCCTTCGTGTCACAGTCTGTAACCTTGCCTACAGCCCAGTTGCATGTCCAGTACAAGGGCTGGGCAGGAATGTGGACTTTTGCAGTATATGACAATTATCCCATCCCCATGCTGCTGGGGGAAGACTTGGCCAACCATGTGAAGCTAGCCAAGAGGGTGGGAATAGTCACCCGCAGCCAGGCTAAGCAAGCTTTCACCCCCATCCCTGTTCCTGAGCCGTCCACCAGAGCCCCGTCGGTGTTACCGGAGACCCAAACACAGGTGGTGGAACCGGATCCCCTGCCAACGCCTGCAACAGCCGTAGTGGATCCAATCCCAGAGACCCAGCCAAAGCCAGTCCCGGAACCGGAACTGACAACGCAACCAGCACCAGAACCATTGCCAGCACTGAGTCCAGCACTTGCAAACCCGTCTACAACTCCAATACCAGAGGGCACCAGCGAGCCTGAACTGGCGGAAGCAGCAGATAACCCTACCCAAGAGGCTCAGCCAGAGCCTGAAATACCACATAGTGCACCAGCGGACAGCGGTTCACAGTCAATGGAAACAGCCCCAGCACCTGCATCGCTTCCAGAGGGACCAAGCCCCAGTCCACAGTCCAAGAAGGAACTGATGTCTCCAGCATCAAGGGAGCAGTTCCAGGCCGAGCAGGAAGCAGATGACAGCCTTCAGAAAGCTTGGGCGGTGGCACGGAGCACCCCACCGCCTCTCAGCTCTTCTAATCGATCCCGGTTTGTTGTAGAAAAAGGACTTTTATACAAGGAGACTCTTTCTGGTGGGCACCAGGAAGACTGGCATCCTCAAAGACAGTTGGTAGTTCCCACTAAGTATCGGGTAAAGCTCTTGAGCTTAGCCCATGATCATCCCAGTGGCCATTCTGGGGTGAACAGAACCAAAGACCGGTTGGGGAAGTCCTTCCACTGGGAGGGAATGGGCAAGGACGTTGCTAATTATGTCCGGTCTTGTGAGGTGTGCCAACGAGTGGGAAAGCCCCAAGACCAGGTTAAAGCCCCTCTCCAGCCACTACCCATAATTGAGGTCCCATTTCAGCGAGTAGCTGTGGATATTCTGGGTCCTTTCCCAAAGAAGACACCCAGAGGAAAGCAGTACGTACTGACTTTCATGGATTTTGCTACCCGATGGCCCGAAGCTGTACCCTTAAGCAACACCAAGACTAAAAGTGTGTGCCAGGCATTAGCAGACATTTTTGCCAGGGTAGGTTGGCCCTCCGACATCCTTACAGATTCGGGAACTAATTTCCTGGCAGGGAACATGAAAACCCTGTGGGAAGCTCATGGGGTGAATCACTTGGTTGCCACCCCTCATCACCATCAAACCAATGGTCTGGTGGAGAGGTTTAATGGAACTTTGGGGGCCATGATACGTAAATTCATAAATGAACACTCCAATGATTGGGACCTAGTGTTGCAGCAGTTGCTTTTTGCCTACAGGGCTGTACCACATCCCAGTTTAGGGTTTTCACCATTTGAACTTGTGTATGGCCGCGAGGTTAAGGGGCCATTACAGTTGGTGAAGCAGCAATGGGAGGGGTTTACGCCTTCTCCAGGAACTAACATTCTAGACTTTGTAAGCAACCTACAAAACACCCTCCGACACTCTTTAGCCCTTGCTAAAGAAAACCTAAAGGATGCTCAGGAAGAGCAAAAGGCCTGGTATGATAAACATTCCAGAGAACGGTCCTTCAAAGTAGGAGACCAAGTCATGGTCTTAAAGGCGCTCCAGGCCCATAAAATGGAAGCGTCGTGGGAAGGACCATTCACGGTCCAGGAGCGCCTAGGAGCTGTTAACTATCTCATAGCCTCCCCCACCTCCAACATAAAGCCTAAGGTATACCATGTTAATTCTCTTAAGCCCTTTTATTCCAACGGATTAAACGTTTGCCAGTTTACAGCCCAGGAAACAGATGACGCGGAGTGGCCGACAGGTGTCTACTACGAAGGAAAAAGGAATGGTGGCGTGGAAGAGGTGAACCTCTCCACGACCCTGGGACGTCTGCAGCAACAGCAGATCAAGGAGCTGTGCACAAGCTTTGCACCGATTTTCTCAGCCACTCCAGGACGGACCGAACGGGCATACCACTCCATTAACACAGGTAATGCTCACCCAATTAGAACCCCACCCTACCGGGAGTCACCTCATGCCCAAGCGGCTATACAAAGGGAGATCCAGGACATGCTACAGATGGGTATAATCCGCCCCTCTAACAGTGCATGGGCATCTCCAGTGGTTCTAGTTCCCAAACCAGATGGGGAAATACGCTTTTGCGTGGACTACCGTAAGCTAAATGCTGTAACTCGTCCAGACAACTATCCAATGCCACGCACAGATGAGCTATTGGAAAAATTGGGACATGCCCAATTCATCTCTACTTTAGACTTAACCAAAGGGTACTGGCAAGTACCACTAGATGAACCCGCTAAGGAAAGGTCAGCCTTCGTCACCCAGGCAGGGGTGTACGAATTCAATGTACTCCCTTTCGGGTTGCGAAATGCACCCGCCACCTTCCAAAGACTTGTAGATGGTCTCTTAGCGGGATTGGGAGAATCTGCAGTTGCCTACCTCGATGATGTGGCCATTTTTTCTGATTCATGGACAGAACACCTGGAGCACCTGGAAAAAGTCTTCGAGCGCATCCGACAGGCAGGACTAACTGTTAAGGCTAAAAAGTGTCAAATAGGCCAAAACAGAGTGACGTACCTGGGGCACCAGGTGGGTCAAGGAACTATAAATCCCCTACAGGCCAAAGTGGATGCTATCCAAAAGTGGCCGGTTCCAAAGTCAAAGAAACAGGTCCAATCCTTCTTAGGCTTGGCCGGATATTATAGGCGATTTGTACCACACTACAGCCAAATCGCCGCCCCGCTGACAGACCTAACCAGAAAGAAACAGCCAAATGCAGTTCAGTGGACTGATAAGTGTCAAAAGGCCTTTAACCAGCTTAAGGCAACACTCATGTCTGACCCTGTGCTAAGGGCCCCAGACTTTGACAAACCGTTCCTAGTAACCACAGATGCTTCCGAGCGAGGCGTGGGAGCAGTTTTAATGCAGGAAGGACCGGATCAAGAATTCCATCCTGTCGTGTTTCTCAGCAAAAAACTGTCTGAGAGGGAAAGTCACTGGTCAATCAGCGAAAAGGAATGCTACGCCATTGTGTACGCGCTGGAAAAGCTACGCCCATATGTTTGGGGACGGCGTTTCCAACTACAAACAGACCATGCTGCGCTACAGTGGCTTCATACCGCCAAGGGAAATAACAAAAAACTTCTTCGGTGGAGTTTAGCTCTCCAAGATTTTGATTTTGAAATACAACACATTTCGGGAGCTTCTAACAAAGTGGCTGATGCACTCTCCCGGGAAAGTTTCCCAGAGTTAACTGGTTAAC
>NW_020705882.1:0-8292 GCF_002925995.2 Terrapene triunguis
AGCTCATTTGTGTGTGCTTGTTTACCTGCTTTAACCTTGTAAATAACTCATTACTTTTTCTTAATTAATAAATCTTTAGTTAGTTTAATACATGATTGGTTACAAGTGTCATCTTTGGTTTGGGATTGAAGGTGCAATTGACCGCGGGTAGGTGACTGGTCCTTTGGGACTGGGAGTAACCTGAATATTGTGGTGATTTTCGGTATAAGAGACCATCTAACACAAATGCAAGATTACCTGTGTGACAAGATGGACTGGAGAGCCCAAGGGGACTGTCTGTGACTCCAGTTAAGACTGTTATAGTGCTTGAGGAGTTAACACATGAAGGTTGGTTGGTGAAATCTAAGTGTGGCACTCAGAATCAGTTTGTGGTTTGCGCCCTGGTTTGTAACAGTCTGCCCTAAGATTGATATTCACGCTCTTGAGCAACTCCAGACAGAGGAGAAGCGCAAACAGTACACATCAATAGACTGAAAGCTTCCCATGAAAGAGAGATGGTAGTGAATATGATTTGTTGTGCTGATGAGGGAACAGTAAGGAAGAGACTCCTTTGGAGAGCATTAAGATTTGGGAGGGGTTGAGTCCCACCC
Source organism: Terrapene triunguis (assembly GCF_002925995.2). Taxonomy (NCBI): domain Eukaryota; kingdom Metazoa; phylum Chordata; order Testudines; family Emydidae; genus Terrapene; species Terrapene triunguis. The sequence continues at coordinate 591 of NW_020705882.1, forward strand.
AAAGGCAGGAGATGCTGGCCCTTTTGAAACACCACAGCAGGTATTTTTGAAGAGAGGCAAGCCAGAGACCAATGGAAGCTCACACATTGCAACTCATAGTACTGGAGTGGCAAAAGGAGCTTCCACAGCCAGGGCATACACCCCCCACCCCACCCCACCCCACCCCCACACACAATGAAATGTGTATGAATGGGATATAAAATGCTACCATTCTGACTAGATAAAGTTTTCTACCTCCTTTGCACAGGTATCTGACTACCCAAGATGCAACACAGCAGAGAAAATTTCACAACTGTAGCAAAACAGGCAAATGCTGCTCAGAATTCTGCTGTCATTTACCTTGCTGTAAATATGAAGTAACTCCACTTAAGTAAATGGAGTTACTACAGAGTCACACTGGCATATGAGCAAACTGTGAGTGTTACATAGCTTTTTAATCACTACCAGACTGTCTGAATGACGTGACAGGAATTCAGAATTTTTAGGCTTGGTAAAGAACAGAAGTTTATTGTGTCTAAGTGCAATTTATTTCACAATTTTTACATTTACACATTGATATATGTTTTTTCATGCTAGCACAGAACAAAATATGTCTTCTATCCGTTGCTTTCTCCAGTTGTGCTTGCTGTACATTCTACTTCCAGTTTTATATTTCTACAGGTACACAAATAGTTGGGAAAACCCAGGGAAACCGTTGTGAGAATAAAATATTGTATACCAGGGTAAACTGATTTTTTTAAACCAACATGATGCAGTTGTAATTACAAAATTAGGACGATTGTGGGCCTGATTCTCATTTCCATTAACTGCATCGGAGATCCTTCTGATGCATACTGATGTAAATGAGATCAGAATGTGACACACTGTCTTTCCTGGAGTTCACAAGACCTCATTAATTTGGGATCTGATTAATTTTGGCCTCATAGGACCTAAATTAACAAGGCTTCATTCTAAGAGTAATCTGTCTGCCTCTGCTAAATATACTGGAGCTATTCCCTTTGTGAGCTATTAATGTTCTCATGGTTTGCCAACTCATGGCATTTTCATTTGGATGGTATTAAACAAAACACAGAGGCTTAATACCTATCACAGCATCCCCAGTGAAACCTGATGCCCACCCTCTGTTACACTGATGCACCTTTTGGCATTCACAATCAATATTTGTATTAATTTGTCAGCATGCGGATATCAAATTCACTTGATACATATCTCACTTTTAATGTGATTCTATGTGACGGGATTTGTTCTAAGTCTTACCTGTGCTAATCATAACTCCTTAGAATCGTTTTGAAAATCCAGTTTACAGTATTTTATGTGATTTTTTTGGTTTGTTTGTTCCTTTTTTCACATATCATCCAACTTGGAAAATCACATTAGAAAGATTAAGTTTTGGGAATGAGAGTGTTCAAACTACATGATAGTATCCCTTAAACCTATTTATTCTGTGGGGTTCGGGGACTTGGAAAGGTAAGACTGGCTCAATATTTAAACACACATGCAAGTATGCATTAAGAAATCTGATAGAAAAATTGTTGTTATTTAACACAATAAGGTCAGATCCCAGCTGGTGTGAATCCACACAGTTCCATTGACTTCAATGCAGCTATGCCGATTTACATCAGCCAAAGATGATGGTCACCCATTCCACATGTGTTGGGCCCAGGCTTTAAAAAGCATTCAGGCTCCCACTCTCTGGTAAGACAAAGGCAGCTGGCAGACTGGGGGAGTTTCCCAGCAGAAGGCAAGGAAGTTGGGATGTGTATTGTTTTCTTTTCCTTTCCTTTCCTTACCTTGCAGATACTCCACAAGGAAGAACCTGCAATGGGAGAAAAATGGTGTGTTGCCAGCACCACTGCTAGCTCTTCCTCTACCTACACCTGTGGGGCCCTTAGGCAGACAGGGGCATCCTGACCCTGGAGGCTGAGAATAAGGCCTGTCTCTCCTTAGCCAGAAGTGGCGAAAGCTTCCTAAAAGCATGTGGGGGGCCACCGGCACCAGAACTGTGGTTCCCCCCACGCTGCCCATTCCCCCCAACCCCTGCCCCCTGCGCCACCTCTTTCTCCAAGCCCCCACGTAGGTGCCATCCCTTCTTCCTGAGCCCCCGCCCCCATGCCACCCTTTCTCCCGAGGCCCCATTCCCATGCCGCCTCTTCCCCCCCAAGACCCCGCCCCCGCTTGCTCCTCTTTGCCCCTCCCCCCATCACTCACCCTTAGGGCCCGTAAAAAGGGGGGGCATGAAAGCTAAATATGGGATACCACCTGGTGCAAGTGTCATCTGTTGGTGGAGTTGCTCAAGAAGCAGGGTTGAGAGCTGCAGGAAGAGGTGGCTTATCTGCGTAATCTGGAAGCACAAAGACTTCATCAACAGGACACATGAGGAATCATCTGGGCTGGAGAATGCTAGTTGACTACAGATGACACAGCAGCATCCCCCACCCAGGTCCCCTGTCCATGCAGGGCCGGCTCCAGGCACCACCTTACCAAGCAGGTGCTTGGGGTGGCCACTTCTGAGAGGGGCGGCACGTCCAGCTGTTCGGCGGCAATTCGGCGGACGGTCCCTCACTGCTGCTTGGAGCGAAGGACCTCCCGCCGAATTGTCGCCGCAGATCGCGATCCCGATCACGGCTTTTTTTGTTTTTTGGTGTTTTTTTGTTTTTGTTTGGCTGCTTGGGGTGGCCAAAACCCTGGAGCCGGCCCTGTGTCCATGGCAGTAAAGAACCAGTATGTTGTACTGGCCACAGAAGTAGACCTCAGTGGCCGAGGAGGAGCAGCCTGCCCCAAAAGCTGATAGGCTCCCAGCCACCACACCCAAGAGGAGGACTCATTGGGTGCTAATAGTCAGGGATTCCCTTATGAGGGAAACAGCAGCATCCATCTGCCGAACTCACATGATATCCTGGAGGGTATGCTGCTTGCCTGGAGCCCACATCCAAGGTATTACAGAAAGGTTACTGAGGCTGAACCACTACCCCATACTATTCATCCACGTGGGCAGTAATGATATTGCCTACTATGATCCTGAGCAGATCAGCATCAACTACAGGGAGTGAGGATGAAGGAGTTGGTTGTCCATCCTCCCGGTTGAAGGTAATGGCCCAGGCAGGGACATACACATCCTGGAGATGAATGCATGGCTGCACAGATGGTGCCAACTTGAGGGCTTGGTCTTTCTTGAACATGGATGCTGTTCTGGGAAGAAGGTCTGATGGGGTTCCACCTAACTGAGAGGGGAGGAGAATCTTAGCACACTGACTAACCAATCTATAGGAGCAACAGGAGGGAAATCAATGGGAGAATCTGCTCAACATCTTAGATGTCTATACACAAATGCAAGGAATGTGGGAAATAAACAGGAAGAACTGGCAGTATTAGCATGTAAGCTAAATTATGACTTAATTAGCATCAGAGAAACTTGGTGGGATAAATCTCATGACTGAATATTGGTACAGCTTGTTCAAGAAGGACAGGCAGGGAAAAAAAGAGAGGAGATGTTGCATTATACATCAAGAATATATACACTTGTTCTGAGGTCCAGCAGGAGGTGAGAGACAGACTAGTTGAAAGTCTCTGGGTAAAGATAAAAGGGGAAAAAATAGGAGTGACATCATGGTAGAGGTCTACTCTAGACCAGCAAATCAGGAAGAGGGGGTGGATGAGGCATTTCTAGAACAGGTAACAGAAATATCCAAATCACAAAACCTAGTAGTAATGGCAGACTTTACCCACATATCTGTTAGAAAAGTAATATGGCAAACCACAAATTTTCCAATAAGTTTTTGGAAAGTATTGGAGACAACTTTTTTGTTTCAGAAAGTGGAGGAAGTAGCCAGGAGACAGCTATTTTAAACTTCATTCTGAGCAACAGGAAGAATTGGCTGCTAATCTGAAAGTGGAAGGCAATTTGGGTAACAGTGATCATGACATAATAGATTTCATGATTCTTAGGAAAGGAAGGAGTGAGAGCAGCAGAATAAGGACAATGACTTCAAAACAACAGACTTCAACAAACTGGTGGGTAAATGTTCATATGAAGAAAATCTAATGGATGAAGTAGTTCAGGAGAGCCGGCAGTTCTTCAAGGAGAAAATATTAATTGCACAACTAACAAACTATCTCAGTATGATTGAAGGTTAGGAAGAATATGGCTCCATCACAAGCTCTTTAATGACCTGAACATCTAAAAGGAATCGTACAAAAAGTAAAAACATGGATGAATTGCAAAGGAGGAATGTAAAAGAATAAAACAAACCTGTAGAGGCAAAATCAGAAAGGCTAAGGAACAAAATGAGTTACATCTAGCAAGAGCCATAAAAGGCAATAGGAAGACATTCTTTAAATACATTATAAGCAAGAGAAAGATGAAAGAAAGTGTAGGGAAGGAGAGCTAATAACGTATGACATCAAGGAGGCTCAGGTGTTTAATGCCTATTTTGCTTCATTCTTCACTAAAAAGGATAATGGTGACCAGATAGTCAACATAATTAATATTCACAGCAAGGGGGAAGGAACACAAGCCAAAACAGAGAAAGACCTTGTTAAAGAATATTTAGATAATTTAGATGTATTCAAGTCAGCAGACCCTATTGTAATTCATCCTAGGGTACTTAAGAAACTAGCTGAAGCAATCTTGGAATTATTAGCAATTATTGTTGAGAACTCATGGAGGACGGGTGAAGTCCTAGAGGATTGGAGAAAGGCAAACATAATACCTATGTTTAACAAGGGAAACAAAGAGGTCCCCAGGAATTATAAATAAGGCTAAGTTTTTGTCACAAATATGTTTAATAAAAGTCAGGTACAGGTCGCAGGCAATACACAAAATTTCACGGAAGCCTGGGACCTAGGGTGACCAGATGACAAAGATGAAATATCGGGATGCGGGGGGGGGGGGGGGGGGGGGAGGGGAAAAAAAAGCCGGTGCGCCCCCCCCCCCACCGCCGCCAGCCCCGTCTCCACCCAACTCTCAGCTCCAACCCCCAATACACCCCCAGCTCCCCCATCCCCTCGCTCCCAGGCCCAGCCTAGGCTCCGAGCTGTGCAGCCGAGCCACGCTCCAGGCACTTCCTGCAGCTCCCGGCCCAGCCGCTCCCGGGCTCCGTCGCCCCGGCCCCTCAGAGTCGGGGCAGGGGGGGTGAGAGCCCCTCTGGGCTCCGCCTGTGCGCTGGAGCGGAGGGCAAAATTGCTTGTTTGTCCCGTGTCCCAACCGAACATCGGTCGGGACGCGGGACAAACAAGCAAATATCGGGACAGTCCCGATAAAATCGGGACGTCTGGTCACCCTACTGGGACCTGTCCCTGACTTTCACTAAATATATCCCTGAAAAAACTGGGAGGTGGGTTCAGCACCCACTGCTCCTGGGGCTCCCGCATCCCCCACCATTGTGGTCAGGGTCCTCCTGCCCACAGGGTTGGGCTGCTGCAGGGTCCCCTTGCCCCCATGGCAGCTGGCCCTCATGGGAGTCCCCCACCCGCTCACCATGGCTGGGCAGCTGTGAGGGGTCCCCTCCCTACCCGTTGCAGCTGGGCAGCTTCGCAGGGTCCCTCACTGCCTGCCGTGCCTGGGCAGCTGCGGGGAGTCACAACTATCCGCCATGTCTGGGCAGCTGCGGGGGGTCCCCACTGCTCCCAGCTGGACGGCTAAAGGGTTCCCCCACCAGTGTGGGGGCTGGGAGCTGCGGAGAGTGGGGGAAGGGAGCTGGCTGAGAGGTCCAGCCCGGGGGAAGAAAATGTCACGGAAGTCAGTGGAAGTCATGGATTCCGTGACTTTTGTGACCTCTGTGACATAACCAGTCAGTCTAACTTTTATACCTGGAAAGATACTGGAACAAGTTATTAAACAATCAATTTGTAAGCACCTAGAGAATAATAAGTTATTAGGAACAGTCAGCATGGATTAGTCAGGAATAAATTATGCCAACCCAATCTAATTTCCTTCCTTCACAATGTTCCTGGGCTACTGGATGGGGGGAAGCAGTAGACAGGATATATCTTGATTTTAGTAAGGCTTTTGACACAGTCTCACATGACATTCTCGTAAGCAAACTGGGGAAATGTGGTCTAGATAAGTTACTATAAGATATGTGCACAATTGGTTGAAAGACCGTAGTCAAAGAGTAGTAATCAATGGTTTGATGTCAAACTGAGAGGATGTACCTAGTGGAGTCTCACAAGGATCTGTTCTGGATCTGGTACTATTCAATATTTTCATTAATTACTTGAATAATTAACTTTCCAGATAACACCTAGCTGGGAGGAGCTGCAAGTACTTTGCAGGACAGGATTAGAATTTAAAAGGACCTTGACAAATTGGAGAATTGATCTGAATTCAACAAGATGAAATTCAATAAAGACAAGTGCAAAGTGCTTCACTTAAAAGGAAAAATCAAATGCCCAACTCCAAAATAGGGGATAATTTGTTAAGTGGTAGTACTGCTGAAAAGGATCTGGGTATATAGTGGATCGTAAACTGAATACGAGTCAACGATGTGATGCAGTTGAAAAAAAAGCTAACATCAGTCTGTGTGAATTAACAAGAGTGTTGTATATAAAACACGGGCGGTAATTGTCCCGCTCTACTAGTTACTGTTGTGGCCTCAGCTGGAGTCCTGTTTCCAATGCTGAGCACCGCACTTTAGGAAAGATATGGACAAATTGGAGAGAGTCCAGAGCAGAACAACAAAAACGAAACAGGGTTTACAGAACCTGACCTATAAGGAAAGATCTTTTTCAATTATAATCACTACAGTTGCAAAATAAGAATACAAATATGTAAATCTTCTAGCTCTAGTTTAATTCATTAAAACTAAATTAAATGAAGCCTTCATTTCTTTTGCATTTAGTTATAGCTACAGTACCTGCAACAAGAAAATCAGATTTAATTCCACAAATCACACTGGATAATCTGAGGATAAGCACAGTAATAAAGGAAATGATACACAGTGGGAACTTAGTTCCCTATACTGAATTAGCTATTAGCTATAAAATGCTAATGAATACACACATTTCATTAGGACTCGAACGCTGATTCCCAACAATGGTGCCATTGAATTATACAACAAAAACAGCAGCGTTATCAGAAAGGACATATGGTGGACATGAAATCCCCAAGAAAGTTTGCCTCATTAGCAATATGTTGTTTCTATGGAAACACAATCATAACATTTAAAAAAAAGTAAAGGGAGTTGTAGTATGAAATGCTGGCTATTCTACTATTTCCTAGTACTGTATGAAGGTAAATATAAATAAAGCAGCAAGGGTGTTACAGGTCAATGAGTCATGCCAGGTTTTTTGTTTGAATTGCATTTTTCCATTTTAAATTGGGTAAATTTAGGGTATAGTTTTGTGCATTTTCCATCAGGCCGATTGTACCTTTGTTTTGTTTCACTAGTTGTGCCTATAGTTCTGTGCACGACTACATGTTTTTCTGTCACTCATGTTTCAGCCTGAAACTGAAAAACATACCTTACACTCAAAGCTTTTTAACTTCAAAAGTAAATTCTGATTCTGAATCAAATCATGTGTACATATCATCAATTATCGCTGCCTGCAAAAAAAAAACCCAATTACTAATTACTAAAAATATCAAGAGGGTGAGAGATACAGTCTTATGTGAGTGCTTTATCTTACATACTTGTGGGTAAGTTAGCTATATTCCAGCACACTCACTGAATGCCACATTTCTGCAAATTATGTGTCGCTGTAC
>NW_020705883.1:0-1482 GCF_002925995.2 Terrapene triunguis
GCACACTCACTGAATGCCACATTTCTGCAAATTATGTGTCGCTGTACCGCTACACCCTTTTGATTCCTCATTAACACCATACAGATAGCTTAGGTCTGATGTACAGTAAAGAAATTCACACCTGTGAAACTATATCAGTATAGTTATACCAGTGCAAAACCATAATGTAGACATGCATCACTGGTGCAAAGTGAAGCTTACACTGCTATAGCTTACTTTGATACATTGGTGCATCCCAAACTACATTGATTGTTGCATACATGCAAATTTCCTTAATGTAGACCAGGCCTTACACAGTTTTTAAGCCACCATTAATTAGTTCCAGACCCTAGCACGGCAATTATATTGGCTTGAAATTGGCCCTGTGTCTTCATGTTGTCAGAGCTATCCTATAAGAACTAGACTGATTTCCATCCAGAGCCTGAATAAAGCTCTTCCTGATCAGCTAGACCTATGTACGAATGAAAGTACAATGCTATCTGTGGTTGGCAGGGGTGAAAGTAAGTTAAAGGACTTATCGGTATGCCAGACTCCTGCGCAGAGGCATGGCCTCAATCAGAAGAGGCGGGGCCTTTAAATCAAGATTTAAAAGCCCCGGGGCTCCAGCTGCGGCTGGGAGCCCCGAGGCCTTTAAATCACCCCCGGAGCTACCAGCCCCTTTAAATCACCACTGGAGCCCTGCTGCCGCTACCCCAGGGGGGCTTGGGAGGTGATTTAAAGGGCCCTGCGCTCCGGCCACTGCAGGGAGCCCCGGGCCCTTTAAATCACCAGCCTGGGGGAAGCTGGTCTGGGCAGGCATGGCGTACCGGCTCACTTTCACCTCTGGCGGTTGGTACAACTTCCTATGCTACTCTCATGCCTTAATGAAGCCCACTTTGTAACAGTAACTATACTCTGTAGTTAATACTCCATTCTGTCTTTGTTCTATAGTGTTACAGTTTACCAGTTTTTAGAGCCCAATCCAATTCTATTCAGCAGAAGTAGGATTGGGCACTTAAATCACAAGCTCTTTGGGCCGGGGGGGGGAGGGCACGGCCCAGGTGTCGGGCGGCAGGGATGGCTGCAGTAGGGGAGGCACAGCCTCCCCTAGCCTGTTATACCTGCCACCCATGCAAATCAGTAGATTTCCTCTTCCTCACTCTGTGCTTGAGGAGTGGCAACCTTCACACAGTCTTCCCTGTTATGTACTCCAGCAAGACCAATAACATCAACACGGTGACAGACCGGCAATTGACCGCCTCGTGGTCTAAAAGCAGCTCAAACAACAATCATTGCTCTATGCCTGTCAGTGCAAACTTTACTCATATGAGTAGTCCTCTTGCCATATGAGCTTGGCATGATCTATGGTCTTTTTTTCCACATTTCTGAGGGATTTCTTACTTTCAAAAAGAAAAGGGAAAAAAATCTTTACATCTTCTCTCTATTTGCTAACAAACAAACGCCCACCTCTAAAAACACAGGTCGAATGGACAACAATACAGA
>NW_020705884.1:0-1327 GCF_002925995.2 Terrapene triunguis
GCACACTCACTGAATGCCACATTTCTGCAAATTATGTGTCGCTGTACTGCTACACCCTTTTGATTCCTCATTAACACCATACAAATAGCTTAGGTCTGATGTACAGTAAAGAAATTCACACCTGTGAAACTATATCAGTATAGATATACTAGTGCAAAACCATAATGTAGACATGCATCACTGGTGCAAAGTGAAGCTTACACTGCTATAGTTACTTTGATACACTGGTGCATCCCAAACTACACTGATTGTTGCATACATGCAAATTTCCTTAATGTAGACCAGGCCTTACACAGTTTTTAAGCCACCATTAATTAGTTCCAGACCCTAGCACGGCAATTATATTGGCTTGAAATTGGCCCTGTGTCTTCATGTTGTCATAGCTATCCTATAAGAACTAGACTGATTTCCATCCAGAGCCTGAATAAAGCTCTTCCTGATCAGCTAGACCTGTGTACGAATGAAAGTACAATGCTATCTGTGGTTGGTAGGGGTGAAAGTAAGTTAAAGGACTTATCAGTATGCCAGACTCCTGAGCAGAGGCATGGCCTCAACCAGAAGAGGCGGGGCCTTTAAATCAAGATTTAAAAGCCCTGGGGCTCCAGCTGAGGCTGGGAGCCCCGAGGCCTTTAAATCACCCCCGGAGCTACCAGCCCCTTTAAATCACCGCTGGAGCCCTGCCGCCGCTACCCCAGGGGGGCTCGGGAGGTGATTTAAAGGGCCCTGCGCTCCGGCCACTGCAAGGAGCCCCGGGCCCTTTAAATCACCAGCCTGGGGAAGCTGGTCTGGGCAGGCATGGCGTACCGGCTCACTTTCACCTCTGGCGGTTGGTACAACTTCCTATGCTACTCTCATGCCTTAATGAAGCCCACTTTGTAACAGTAACGATACTCTGTAGTTAATACTCCATTCTGTCTTTATTCTATAGTGTTACAGTTTACCTGTTTTTAGAGCCCAATCCAATTCTATTCAGCAGAAGTAGGATTGGGCACTTAAATCACAAGCTCTTTGGACGGGGGGGGAGGGCACGGCCCAGGTGTCGGGCGGCAGGGACGGCTACAGTAGGGGAGGCACAGCCTCCCCTAGCCTATTATACCTGCCACCCATTCAAATCAGTAGATTTCCTCTTCCTCACTCTGTGCTTGAGGAGTGGCAACCTTCACACAGTCTTCCCTGTTACGTACTCCAGCAAGACCAATAACATCAACACGGTGACAGACTGGCAATTGACCGCCTCGTGGTCTAAAAGCAGCTCAAACAACAATCATTGCTCTGTGCCTGTGTCATAACTATGAAGGGAAGGGTAACAGCTCTCTGTGTACAGAGA
>NW_020705885.1:0-1673 GCF_002925995.2 Terrapene triunguis
ATGCCAACACATGTCTGTTTTCTCTATTTGGGGTCCAGCCTTGCAACTGCAACTGCATATGCTTAGCTTTTAACACATGAGGAGTAGCTCTATCGATACCCCCAGCACAACTATTCATGTGCTTAAAGTTAAGCTCGTGCATAAGATTGAAGGATAAGAGCCTTAGTTTGCAAGGTCTCCAAGACAGTATTCCTGTCTTACTGTTTGCAATATCAACTTTAATTGGGTCCTGATCCTGACTGAGGTGTCTGGGTCCTGGTATAATGTAACCAATTTCCATAGAGATGAATTAGGAAGTCACAAACACGAAGGGACGTGGTTCACTATCACCTTTCTCTGGTAACTCTTGAATTCAACAGGCACATCAACATAAAATTGGAGTTTTACAGAGGTAAATCTAGTCCCCGGTTGGATTATGGCATCACTGAATGAAACAAGGGTAGGGAAAAGGAAAAAGCTTTATAATGAGACACCGCACTGATGAGAAAGGATACACAGAAAAATGCAACAGGAGAGTTTAATGGGGTTTTGTAAAATGTCAAATGCTATCAAATGTAATAAAGTGTGGCATTTTCTCTTCACACTTGGTATGTAAAATAAAATATATATTGAATCACTGACATATATCCCTCCCCAGCTTTTACTTTGGCCAATTATTTGATAAATTTGGCCTGCATTCCCAGGATATGGCTTCTTTAGAGGGTCATATTACTATCATCATTTTAAAAACCAACTTATTCTGTACAACCAAAATTCTTTTCTCTCCCAAGAGCAGCATGGAGAGTTAAACAAATAGAAATTATTTTGGTCTCTATACACACATGGGTAAATACAGATAGTAATACATATTTGCAGTATTATGGGAATGAATTGGGTCCCCTTGTGTATGTGTGTGGGGGGGTGTTACTCCTTTCTAATCCCACTTGTCCCAATACTGTACTTCTCTGTTTTTAATGTATCCCCTCAGTCTCTCCCTCTTTCTTCCATCCTCGCACATATCCACTTCCATCTACCTCACTTGTTAGAAAATTAGCAGCTTTGTGGTACTATGCACCCTGGCTCCTGCTTCTCTTCATAAAAAGAGACAGTGGCTCAGGGCTACTCTATTCCTCAGATTATTGTTCAGCCCACTTGCTCATCTGAAATGTCTACTCACCATTCACAGTAGGTATTCATGCTATTTATCTCTTTGTCTCTCAATGCATGCATGCAATAAAGTCATTTTATAATTCCAATAAGTAAAAATCTGAAATACTGAATTACTCTATTGCATGTCTCAACCAGCTTTGACTGATCTTCTTATTGTACTTATTTACTAATGCACTTACCTGTACAGATCTCTCCTGTTTCATCATCTATGCATTCTCGGTCATCACACTCACAAAATTTACCATAGATAAGTCCATTCCCTTCCGAATTCTCACACTTGCATCTGCCACATTGGCATACGCCTGTAAACATTCAAAAAAACACTCTCGTGATTATAGTTAATAGAAAGAATAGTTGTTGCTGTTTTAATTAATCCAACAGTGGTTTTATACGCCTTATTGCTGAGCTCACTGAAAACTTAAGATAACCCAGGGGGTCAGGGGAGTCCATCTGAAGTGTAAATAGATTTTTTTTTAGAATGCTGATGGTGAGAGCAAATGCCTGACAGGTACTTGAAAGGCGGT
>NW_020705886.1:0-1546 GCF_002925995.2 Terrapene triunguis
AAGGCGTATAAAACCACTGTTGGATTAATTAAAACAGCAACAACTATTCTTTCTATTAACTATAATCACTAGAGTGTTTTTTTGAATGTTTACAGGCGTATGCCAATGTGGCAGATGCAAGTGTGAGAATTCGGAAGGGAATGGACTTATCTATGGTAAATTTTGTGAGTGTGATGACCGAGAATGCATAGATGATGAAACAGGAGAGATCTGTACAGGTAAGTGCATTAGTAAATAAGTACAATAAGAAGATCAGTCAAAGCTGGTTGAGACATGCAATAGAGTAATTCAGTATTTCAGATTTTTACTTATTGGAATTATAAAATGACTTTATTGCATGCATGCATTGAGAGACAAAGAGATAAATAGCATGAATACCTACTGTGAATGGTGAGTAGACATTTCAGATGAGCAAGTGGGCTGAACAATAATCTGAGGAATAGAGTAGCCCTGAGCCACTGTCTCTTTTTATGAAGAGAAGCAGGAGCCAGGGTGCATAGTACCACAAAGCTGCTAATTTTCTAACAAGTGAGGTAGATGGAAGTGGATATGTGCGAGGATGGAAGAAAGAGGGAGAGACTGAGGGGATACATTAAAAACAGAGAAGTACAGTATTGGGACAAGTGGGATTAGAAAGGAGTAACACCCCCCCACACACATACACAAGGGGACCCAATTCATTCCCATAATACTGCAAATATGTATTACTATCTGTATTTACCCATGTGTGTATAGAGACCAAAATAATTTCTATTTGTTTAACTCTCCATGCTGCTCTTGGGAGAGAAAAGAATTTTGGTTGTACAGAATAAGTTGGTTTTTAAAATGATGATAGTAATATGACCCTCTAAAGAAGCCATATCCTGGGAATGCAGGCCAAATTTATCAAATAATTGGCCAAAGTAAAAGCTGGGGAGGGATATATGTCAGTGATTCAATATATATTTTATTTTACATACCAAGTGTGAAGAGAAAATGCCACACTTTATTACATTTGATAGCATTTGACATTTTACAAAACCCCATTAAACTCTCCTGTTGCATTTTTCTGTGTATCCTTTCTCATCAGTGCGGTGTCTCATTATAAAGCTTTTTCCTTTTCCCTACCCTTGTTTCATTCAGTGATGCCATAATCCAACCGGGGACTAGATTTACCTCTGTAAAACTCCAATTTTATGTTGATGTGCCTGTTGAATTCAAGAGTTACCAGAGAAAGGTGATAGTGAACCACGTCCCTTCGTGTTTGTGACTTCCTAATTCATCTCTATGGAAATTGGTTACATTATACCAGGACCCAGACACCTCAGTCAGGATCAGGACCCAATTAAAGTTGATATTGCAAACAGTAAGACAGGAATACTGTCTTGGAGACCTTGCAAACTAAGGCTCTTATCCTTCAATCTTATGCACGAGCTTAACTTTAAGCACATGAATAGTTGTGCTGGGGGTATCGATAGAGCTACTCCTCATGTGTTAAAAGCTAAGCATATGCAGTTGCAGTTGCAAGGCTGGACCCCAAATAGAGAAAACAGACATGTGTTGGCAT
>NW_020705887.1:0-1173 GCF_002925995.2 Terrapene triunguis
ATGCAAAACAATGAACTTAAGATCTAAAAAATGAAAGAATGGCACCACGATGCCATCAAAAGATAGACTGCCACCTACATCAGGGTATTCTTGCTGCAATATTTTACAATATTTAACCATGGCCAAATTATAGGCAATCAATTGACTGATAATTTGACATTATTTGAACAGTTAATTGACCGGTTTGCCGAGCCTAGTGAAAACTACATTAATAGGACAAGGAACCTTCTCTCGTAACCAACGAATGTTGCAGAAAAGTTTAAGATCAGTGAATGAGGGATCGATCCACCAGTATTATGTCAATTATCCCTGTAATGTACATCCTTGCAGAAAAAACTCACAGTTCTATTAGCCATTTCTAATTATATATTGGTAAAGTACTTGCTGATTGTTTCACATTTTCACTGCGATTAGCTAGTCAGTTGGCAAATTAAAGGTATTGCTGTGATAATTACTATATAAAGTTGAGTCCTCTTCCCTCACATCTGAGCATGAGTTCTTACTGCACGTGGTCCTCCCCCAAAATTAGTTCAGACTGATTTCTTGGGGTTTTCCCCATCTCACTACATTGGGACCACATTCTCCAAATTATGATTGTGTAGGGGATATTAGGATGTTGTGGGACTCTCTAAATATACTGAGGGGATGCTTCCAATGTTATTTCTAGGATCTCAATTGTGCTGTCATGCTCGTCTGTTGCCATATGGCCATTGAGCTGGACAAAGTCAGATTCCATCCTTGAGAAACTGGCAGTGTAGAATTCAACTTTCTTCCTTCATGAGAGAAAGAGAATGTTGCATTCATGTTTGTGGATTTTAAGATGCCTTTGGGGTAGCTGTTGACAGACAGCCCTGGAGGTGAATTTTACTTGGCTCTAGAGAAGTATGGTACTTCTTGTTATGGTTCTTTATTCTTTGTAGAGTGTTCTTGCCCCTACACTCTTTGGAATCTTCTTCTCAATACCCTTGAACTGTGAGTTTAAGGACATAAAAGATGGAGTCTATCTCCACACAAAATCAGATGGGAAACTCTTCAACCTGTCCTGACTTAAGTCAAAAACCAAAGTCAAAAAGGTGCTAATCAGGGAACTTCTATTCACTGATGATGCTGCCTCATAGCCCACAATGAAGATCTATTACAAGAACTCATGGACCGCCTTTCAAGTACCTGTCA
>NW_020705888.1:0-1055 GCF_002925995.2 Terrapene triunguis
ATGCAAAACAATGAACTTAAGATCTAAAAAATGAAAGAATGGCACCAGGATGCCATCAAAAGATAGACTGCCACCTACATCAGGGTATTCTTGCTGCAATATTTTACAATATTTAACCATGGCCAAATTATAGGCAATCAATTGACTGATAATTTGACATTATTTGAACAGTTAATTGACCAGTTTGCCGAGCCTAGTGAAAACTACATTAATAGGACAAGGAACCTTCTCTCGTAACCAAGGAATGTTGCAGAAAAGTTTAAGATCAGTGAATGAGGGATCGATCCACCAGTATTATGTCAATTATCCCTGTAATGTACATCCTTGCAGAAAAAGCTCACAGTTCTATTAGCCATTTCTAATTATATATTGGTAAAGTACTTGCTGATTGTTTCACATTTTCACTGCGATTAGCTAGTCAGTTGGCAAATTAAAGGTATTGCTGTGATAATTACTATATAAAGTTGAGTCCTCTTCCCTCACATCTGAGCATGAGTTCTTACTGCACGTGGTCCTCCCCCAAAATTAGTTCAGACTGATTTCTTGGGGTTTTCCCCATCTCACTACATTGGGACCACATTCTCCAAATTATGATTGTGTAGGGGATATTAGGATGTTGTGGGACTCTCTAAATATACTGAGGGGATGCTTCCAATGTTATTTCTAGGATCTCAATTGCGCTATCATGCTCGTCTGTTGCCATATGGCCATTGAGCTGGACAAAGTCAGATTCCATCCTTGAGAAACTGGTAGTGTAGAATTCAACTTTCTTCCTTCATGAGAGAAAGAGAATGTTGCATTCATGTTTGTGGATTTTATGATGCCTTTGGGGTAGCTGTTGACAGACAGCCCTGGAGGTGAATTTTACTTGGCTCTAGAGAAGTATGATACTTCTTGTTATGGTTCTTTATTCTTTGTAGAGTGAGACATCTAAAAAAATCTATTTACACTTCAGATGGACTCCCCTGACCCCCTGGGTTATCTTAAGTTTTCAGTGAGCTCAGCAACAAGGCGTATAAAACCACTGTTGGATTAATTAAAACAGCAACAACTAT
>NW_020705889.1:0-2331 GCF_002925995.2 Terrapene triunguis
CCCCCACTCTAATTCTCCTCCCCTCCCAGGCTTGCAGCGCCAAACAGCTGATTGGCGCTGCAAGCCTGGGAGGTAGGAGAAGTGGAGCCGCCACCGCGCACTCGGGGAGGGGGCGTAGGAACACTGTAAAAAAAAAAAAAAAAATTGGGGGCACCGCTTTTTGGCCCCCCCAAATCTTGGCGCCCTAGGGAACCGCCTAGTTTGCCTAAATGGTAGCACCGGCCCTGCCAGTAAAGAAAAATACATATATGCATTTACTTCTGGGCTGAGATTCAAGTTTTAAGCTTCTCAGCAAGTGCATAATACATATTTCATTCTTCCCAATATTTTCAGAGAAAAAAAGGTCTTGGCCATTTTAGAATAAATGTATATACCTTCTATTTGAAAGTTTTATTTGGAAAAAGTGTGTTGTCCAAGGAAACTGTTAGCATGTTGTATGGATGCACTTTATATACACTGCCTCAGACACCTGCTTCAGAAGGTGAATGTTTTCACAAGATTGTTTTTTATTTAAAAGCACAATGCATTTTTAGCATCCATATATATGAAACTTGTGTAATTCTGATGACTGTCTCCTTAAAACATTTGAAATACATTATGTAAATTTAGCAAGAAGAGACCAGCATTATCCCAATGTATTTTTCCATTAAGGTATACATTTTTGAATGAATACTTTAAACGAAAACAAAAGCTTATTTCTCTAAGTGTAAAACAGCTCCATGTCTTAATACCTGATATTGGAGATAGTGCTTAGGTCTTGGCTCAGGGCTTTGTTCTTTTTTTTTTTTTTTTTTAAGTTGAACGTTGTCACTAATGTGAGTGTGCAAGAAAAAACAATGAAACCCCCCAGGGAGAGCCATCAAAATACAGTATTATTTACTATTGCATTTCTAGACAGCGGAGTTAAACGTGGGCAGAACTAATGTCACCCATTAGAAAACTAACATCAGAAGAGAGAAGCTGAGATAGTTCGTGACACTCCCCCACCCCAATATTTTCAATGCAGGAATGAGGATTTTCCCTCTAATACAAAAGGCTTGCGACCTCCACAGGCCCATTTTTTCCAAGCTGGGAAATAGGCTGGCCCTGGCTAGCTGATGCTTTAAAGGGTGATGCACACATCTCCTCATATCTGAAGATATTACTACAAGAAGTTATCACATCTAAAAGGAATTCTAAGATGGAGCACAGCATTCAAATGCTTTTGACACCATCATTGACTGCAGATGCAAACCTCTGAGCCTGCACAAGTTGCCTATTCCCCCAAGGGCCTGATCCAAAGCCCACTGAAGTCAATTGAAGTTTCCATTGTTTTCAGTGACCTCTGGCTCAGGCCCTCCGAGCTGCTGCTTCATGGGGCGTATGCAGATGCTCAGGCATGACGTCGGGATGTGTCTCTTCCCCACAGAAGCTTGAATTCACAAGCATCCTTCTGGAAGGAACCTGGATTAGTCATCACTTCGCCACAGATGGACTGTGAGGAAATGTTCCATGGAGAAGATTATAGGTCATGGAAATTCCAGTTTCTCCCTTAAAAGTAACATACCCCCACTACCTCCCCATGTTAGTATTTTTTTAAGATGTTGATTTTGAAAGGACTTGAAAGGAAAGAGAGTGATGCAATTAAGCTCTGAGGCTTATCACAGACAATCGCTTCCTCCAGACATAGTAAAATGCGAGGGCTTGTTTTATGCATTGATGAGCATGTTTCTTTAAGGAGCTGTGGTTCAGAGAGGCATGCCTTTGCTAGGCTGTTAGTCTCTCTCCCGGACCCTCCATTTCAAACCTGCCTCTGGTTTTTATTCCTATGACTAGACATGGCCTGCGAAAGGGGAACTTCCAAAGTCCCTTCAGCCTTTTTTGTGCCTGCATCTCTTTTAACGGGCACTCCGTTACCCACCTAAGATGAAAAGGATCCTTCTGTAGCGAAAGTTGCAGGCTCCCTGCTCAATTCCAGGCTCAGGCCATGTCTATACGTGCAGCGGCACAGCTGTATCAATGCAGCTGTGCTGCTGCAGCGCATCTGGTGAAGATACTCGCTGATGGGAGAGAGCGCTTCCGTCGGCGTAATAAAACCACCTCCATGAACGGCAGAAGCTCTCCTACCAACATAGCACTGTGCTCACGAACACTTATGTCAGTATAATTTATGTCACTTAGGGTACGTCTACACTACGAGATTAATTCGAATTTAGATAATTCGAATTTGGGAAACAGATTGTATAAATTCGATTGTGCGCGGCCACACTAAGCACATTAATTCGGTTTTTAACCACATTAATTCGGTGGTGTGCGGCCACACTACCCCATTAATTTTAACCACATTAATTC
>NW_020705890.1:0-3403 GCF_002925995.2 Terrapene triunguis
ATATGTTCACAGGGTGGTTCTGAATATAAATCTTTTCTGCTACGTCTGCACTGGCATTTTAAAAAGTCCCCTCGTGACCAGTGTTCCCAGGATGACAGTCCTGACCCCAGTTAAATCCCACTGACCTACTTTTCTGAAATCCGGGCTTTCCCAGCCATTCACGCCAATGGCCCGACAAATAGTCATTGGTACAGATGAATGACAAAGCCCTGGTGTGATGAACGTTCCCCCACCTCGCCGCCACCCCCCCACCCCAGAAGCAGCGGAGACACGGCTCCCGAACGCTAACCTTCTCACTGATTCAGCGCTCCGTCAAACAACCAAGCTGGGCTCCAGCTGTTTGTAATTTGGAGGCAGAGGAGACATGAATGAGAGCGCTCCTTGTGCAAGGCCGGGCGGCTTGTGACAGACGGAGGGGAACGTGACGCCAGGATGAGTCCTCGAAGCAGCTTGTCAGCTGGCAAGAAGAAGTGCTCGAGGACAGAAGTACAGCCAGCCCCCCCCCAGCCCGCGCACACACACACACGCAAAGCGTCACTGCTGCAGCTTCTTATGAGACAATGAGGGAAAGGGGAATACTGACGCCCTGGCTACCCACAGCCATTAAAGACCCCAATGCAGATTTCCCCTCACCCCCAAGATGAGAGGTGGTGTTGTTCCCAGTGCCCGAGCCAAACTAGAAGCAGAGTGGTCTGATAGATAGGGAATTGGGCTCGAATTCAGAGGCCTGGGTTGTATCCAGCTCTAGCTAAGGTCCGATCTGGCCCCCCATGGCCATCTGATCTGGGCACTTCACTCTCTGTAACGTATTTATCTTCACACATTGATTTCAGTGGAAGTTAGGGACCTAACTATTATTGCGGACATGGGCTTAAATGACTTAACGAAGGTCACACAAAGTCTGTGGCGGAGCAGAGCATTGAACTCAAGTCTCTGATGTCTTACATCGATGCCCTAACCACTAGGCCATCCTTCCTCTCAGTCGCCTGCACTCAACCCCACTCTGCCACTTGTTCCCAGCACATGTAGTTGTCTCTAGAAAAGAGACGACTAAGGGGAGAGATGATAAAAATCTAAAAAATTCTGAATCGTGTGGGAACAGTGAACAGAGAATACACACAGCACAAAAACCAGGGGTCACCCGATGAAGTTAACAGGCAGCAGGTTTGAGACAAACAAGAGGAAGTACTTCATGCAATGCGCAGCTTACCTGTGGAACTCATCGCCATGGGATGGTGTGATAGCCAAAAAAGAACTGGATAAGTTCATGGGGGATAGGCCCATCAATAGCTATTAGACAAGATAGTCAGGGATGCAACCCCAGCCTTGGAGTGACCCTGACTGCCAGAAGCCGGGAGGGATCACTCCATACTTGTCATGTCCTGTACACACACCCTGAAGCTCTGGAATGGGCCACTGCTAGAGACAGCAGGTCCCATTGCCGCCAGTCATTGCTCCCGAATGGATAGTGCTCATACCTGGGGCAATAAACAAAAACATCCCTCATCCCACTGCCCTGCCTCGCTCTGGGCTGAAGTTCACCTACCACATGAATGTCAGACTAGGCCATCAGAGGGAGATGTATACAGGCCTCAGTGCAACTTAGCCAGCATGACACCTCCCTGGCTTTCCTCCTGGCCTCTCCCAGGGAGCAGCAGCAGCCCCACCTGTCACGTGGCCAGGACGTGGGCCATCGTGCCAAGTGGTTACAGCAGGAGTCGGTAGCCAGGAATCGGAGCCCAGGGTTAGAGCTGGAGTCAGAGGCCAGGGGGCAGAGCCACAGTCAAACGTCCAGGAATCGGAGCCCAGGGTCAGAACCAGGTTATCTGGCATGGGTCAAGGCTGGGAAGAAACAGGTGCAGCAGCTATCGCAGCTGTGGGCGAGCGTTTTAAGCAGCCACTGAACTGCTGCTGCTGGGTTTAAGACCTGGTTTGCTGACTCTTCCCACCAACCAGGCTGTGGAGCCAATCAGGGACCTGACCAGAAGCCAGCTGAGTTCATTAGGTCGCCCAGAGACAGGCTCTGCTGCTGGACCCGATTTCTGATACCACCAGCCTTTGCAATGGATGCTTCTGCCACTGCAGGAAGCTGCAATGAGTGCAGGCTCCCGACACCTACACTGCCTAATCTATCTAGGTATTTACACTACCCATGGTGCCAGGTATCTGAATGGGCTTCCACTCTATTGCAGACCGGAGCATAACCTGGCCCTTTGTTAGTGCAGCGCCTAACTGCCTTCAGCAATGGATCAGGGAGCTGAGGCTTGAGTGAGAAATAAATACACATGTAAAGAGAAGGAAGTAAATGTTTGGGAAGCGCTCACGGTGACAGCTGGTCATTGACATAACTGAGACAACGTGGAAGCTGTTCAGCCCCCAATGTGCTTGTGCTGAGATGGAGTCAGAAGAATGATGGTAGAAAATTGATAAGGGAAGACCAGGGACACAAGGAGAAATCTATGGCCATTAGAAATAAGGACAATAAGGAGTTTTAAAGTATATTAGGAACAAAAAGACTAAAAAATGGCATTGTCCATTACTAGATGGACATGGTAGAATTACCAATAATAATGCAGAAAAGGCAGAAGTGTTCAAAAATATTTCTGTTCTGTATGTGAGCTAGAACCCTTCATGTACTCATATCATATAACACTCCATTCCACTAGTATCTTGGGAGGATATTAAACAGCAGCTCTAAAGATAGAAATTTTTCAATTAGCAACTCCAGATAACTTACATCCAAGAGTTTTAAAAGAGGTGGTGGAGGAGCTTACTGCACCATTACTGCTGATGTACGATAAAAGTCTTGGAACACTGGGGAAGTTCTAGGAAACTGGAAGAAAGTTAATGTTATGCCAATATTTTAAAAGGGTAAATGGGATGACCCAGGCAATTATAGGCCTGTCAGCTTGACATTGATTCTGGGCAAAATAATGGAGCAGCTGATACAGAACCTAATTAATAAAGAATTAAAGGAGGGTGATATAATTAATGCCAATCAAATGGGATTATAGAAAATAGATCCTGGCAAACTAACTTGATCTCTTTTTTGAGGAGTTTACACTTCCGGTTGCTAAAGGTAATAGCGCTGATGTAATTTCTGTAAGGCATTTGACTTGGTACTACACAACAGTTTGATTAAAAAACTAGAATATGAAATTAACATGGTACATATTAAACGGATGAAAAACTGGTGAACTGATAGGACTCAAAACATAACAGTAAACTGTGTTTCTGGTGGGATTCCACAGGGATCTGTTCTTGGCTCTATGCTATTTTATCGTTTTTATCAATGACGGAAGAATGCAGAAAATCATCACCGATAGAGTGTGCAGACACAAAAATGTAGGGAATGGTAAATGAAGACAACAGGTCACCGATACACAGTGATCTGGATCGCTTG
>NW_020705891.1:0-1427 GCF_002925995.2 Terrapene triunguis
GTTCTCCAGCCTAGGACCCCAGAACTTTACCGTCCTGCCCTGGTCAAAAACCTGACCAGTATAAATGTATTACCATTACCCAGTTCGCCCCTCCCTCGATCTGAAGAAGTATCTGCACCGAACCTTTGTTAATGGAGCTGAGATTTTTCCTCAAACACTTCACTCAAAAACACACTGGTTAAGATAAAACATAAAATCAGTTTATTAACTACAGAAAGATAGATTAAGTGATTATAAATGATAAACAGATCAAAGCAGGTTACCTAGTATACTACATGGGATTTGAATTAAACAGTGTCTCACCCTGTTAGATTGCACAAGCACGTCACCAAGCTTCCATACACAGGCTAGAAACCCCGTTAGCCTGGGACCAGCACTTCCCCCAATTCAGTCTTTGTTCCTCAGGCATTTCCAGGTGTTCTCTTGTATGGGGAGTGAGGCCAAGAAATGATGTCACGCCCCATCTTTTATAGCCTTTCCATATGGCGGGAACCCCTTTGTTCTAAGCTAAGTTCCCAGCCCAGATTGTGGGAAAAGACAGGTACCAAAATGGAGTTTAGTATCATGTGATCTGGTCACATGCCCTTGCATGCCCCCGATGAGCCATAGCAGCAATTATCTATAGGCGGTCTGAAGCATTCCCAGGTGTGGACAAACCTTTTCCATGGCCATTGTCTTTGTTGATGGGTCATTAGCACTATGTAGCTTTTTCATTATTGTACCTGAAAGGCTAGTTGTGGGTGTTACAGAGTCAATATTCATGACTTCAGATACAAAAATGACCCAGGCACACAAATAGCATAATCGTATTCAGAATATAACTTTTCCAGAGACACCTCACATGACACATTTTATACAATTTGCTTCATAATTATGCCATAATCATAATGATGAATATGGGGTGCAGGCAGTGTCACAATGGATGCACAACTGGTTGGAAAACCGTTCCCAGAGAGTAGTTATCAGTGGTTCACAGTCAAGCAGGAAGGGCACATTGAGTGGGGTCCTGCAGGGATTGAACAGAATCTGACCCAGGACCAATCTCTTGATAAGTGATTTAGATAATGGCATAGAGAGGACACTTATAAAGTTTGCAGATGATACCAAGCTGGGAGGGGTTGCAAGTGCTTTGAAAGATAAGATTAAAATTCAAAATGATCTGGACAAACTGGAGAAATGGTCTGAAGTAAATAGGATGGTAAACTGGCTGGATGCAAACGGAGTCTGTCCAAAAAGGACGCTGTAGCGAAGGCCCCGAAGCCCACTGCAAGTCCTCAGAGCTGTCCAGCTCCTTCCCCAGCCCCAGGTGAAATCCTGGGCCCATGGGAGTTTTGCCAGGGCCTTCAGCGAGGCCTGGATTTCAGCCGCAGTTGGGATAGGCAGGAATATGTTCACAGGGTGGTTCTGAATATAAATCTTTTCTGCTA
>NW_020705892.1:0-1178 GCF_002925995.2 Terrapene triunguis
ATGAGAACGGCCCTGACGCTGGCCCTGAGTTTTACTGTACAGCCTGGAGACTGGCCAATCCGGGGTTTGGCCTGCATAATGACCAAGTAAAAACCAAGCAAGAGCTTTGAGCAATAAACAGGCCCACATTGGGCGCACTCCGCTTCCCGGGAACCTCACTGGCTTCCCTGACAGCAGACTTTGTCCTGTTACCGCTTAGGGCTCATGGGAAGGGACAGAGATGCTAACCCCTGCAGTTTCTGCTGTTCTGCTGCCGGTCCCTGAAGCAGGCTGATAAAGAAAGAATGTCCCTCTAGTGGCGAAACAGAGAAAATGCTTCTAGTCCCTGACAGATGGCACAGACACGGTTGAACCCTCCCTAGCCCGGTACAGGGAAGGAGATAGGAAAGACACCCCAGGATCAATACAGTCACTCACGCCAAGGAGTTCCACTTCCTGAGAAAAGCAGGGAAAGGGTTCCTTAGCGGGGGGCTCGTACCTCTCCTGAGGTCTGACTGCACCAAAGAAGGGGGTGCCTGGAATATTTAGTGCCTGTAGGATGCCTTGTGCACCCAGGCATTCGGAGATCAGGACAGCCTGCATTGCTGCACTGTCGCCTGGTGGCACCGTGGAGGGGTGTCAGGGCCTTTTCGCTCTGGAGCCTCAAGCCTGCCTCTCCCTGAACAGAAATCACAAAGCCCGGGCACGGCTGGAACACAGGTTAGTATCATTTTCGCTTTCTTTTCATGCTGGCGAGAGGCACCAGCCTGGCAGTGCTAGAGAGAAGCTCCCTGGTCGCAGGAGAGCAAGGTCGTCCCTGCTTGCTGACCCTCCCCGGGCACCTCGAGAGACGAGCGTGCCTCCATGGCCTCTGTGGAGACTATCCACTGAGGACCAGCTGGTGCAATGGCAGGATTTGCAGTGTGGACACCTGTAACCAAGGAGCCGGACTGAGACCCACCCAACTCAGTCCAACTGGCCGGATGTAAATGGAGTCTGTCCATAAAGGACGCTGTAGCGAAGGCCCCGAAGCCCACTACAAGTCCTCAGAGCTGTCCAGCTCCTTCCCCAGCCCCAGGTGAAATCCTGGGCCCATGGGAGTTTTGCCAGGGCCTTCAGGGAGGCCTGGATTTCAGCCGCAGTTGGGATAGACAGGAATATGTTCACAGGGTGGTTCTGAATATAAATCTTTTCTGCTA
>NW_020705893.1:0-1193 GCF_002925995.2 Terrapene triunguis
ATGAGAACGGCCCTGACGCTGGCCCTGAGTTTTACTGTACAGCCTGGGGACTGGCCAATCCAGGGTTTGGCCTGCGTAATGACCAAGTAAAAACCGAGCAAGAGCTTTGAGCAATAAACAGGCCCACATTGGGCGCACTCCGATTCCCGGGAACCTCACTGGCTTCCCTGACAGCAGACTTTGTCCTGTTACCGCTTAGGGCTCATGGGAAGGGACAGAGATGCTAACCCCTGCAGTTTCTGCTGTTCTGCTGCCGGTCCCTGAAGCAGGCTGATAAAGAATGTCCCTCTAGTGGCAAAACAGAGAAAATGCTTCTAGTCCCTGACAAATGGCACAGACACGGGTGAACCCTCCCTAGCCGGGTACAGGGAAGGAGATAGGAAAGACACCCCAGGATCAATACAGTCACTCACGCCAAGGAGTTCCACTTCCTGAGAAAAGCATGGAAAGGGTTCCTTAGCGGGGGGCTTGTACCTCTCCTGAGGTCTGACTGCACCAAAGAAGGGGGTGCCTGGAATATTTAGTGCCTGTAGGATGCCTTGTGCACCCAGGCATTCGGAGATCAGGACAGCCTGCATTGCTGCACTGTCCCCTGGTGGCACCGTGGAGGGGTGTCAGGGCCTTTTCGCTCTGGAGCCTCAAGCCTGCCTCTCCCTGAACAGAAATCACAAAGCCCGGGCACGGCTGGAACACAGGTTAGTATCATTTTCGCTTTCTTTTCATGCTGGCGAGAGGCACCAGCCTGGCAGTGCTAGAGAGAAGCTCCCTGGTCACAGGAGAGCAAGGTCGTCCCTGCTTGCTGACCCTCCTCGGGCACCTCAAGAGACGAGCGTGCCTCCATGGCCTCTGTTGAGACCATCCACTGAGGGCCAGCTGGTGCAATGGCAGGGCTTGCAGTGTGGACACCTGTAACCAAGGAGCCGGACTGAGACCCACCCAACTCAGTCCAACTGGCTGGATGCAAACGGAGTCTGTCCATAAAGGACGCTGTAGCGACGGCCCCGAAACCCACTGCAAGTCCTCAGAGCTGTCCAGCTCCTTCCCCAGCCCCAGGTGAAATCCTGGGCCCATGGGAGTTTTGCCAGGGCCTTCAGCGAGGCCTGGATTTCAGCCGCAGTTGGGATAGGCAGGAATAGTTAGCCAGCCATATGTTCACAGGGTGGTTCTGAATATAAATCTTTTCTGCTACGTCT
>NW_020705894.1:0-4310 GCF_002925995.2 Terrapene triunguis
CTGAGTTGGCACTCTCAGTTGGGTTCCGCCAGAACCGCATCGTCACAGTGGCGTAGTCGTGCTTGGATCCACAGAACCAGGTCAATTAAGCTTTGGGTCAGAACCCCACGCTATCCAAATTTGAATTTTGGGATTGAGAGCTTTGTTGGTTAAAGAGCTGCTGCAATGGCTGAGCAAAGAGCATATGAGGGACTTGGCAAAAAAGCCCTGGAAAATTTGTGTTCAGAAAAGAGGATAAGCTTTAGAAAGAAAGCTACAAAGGAAGAACTGAGAAATCTGTTAATAGCCAGTGATCAGGGGGCAAGAGCACAGCCCTTACCTGAGGCTGCAGAAGATGCAGAAAAAATTAGGATGCAAAAGGTGACAAGCGAACTGCAATTTGAGCATGAACAGAAGCTAGCAGATCTTCGATTGCTGGAGAAGCAAAAAATAGCAGAATTAGAAGAGAGAGCTCGTAAGGGGCGTCTAGAGCTGCTCGCTGCTGAACAGGAGACTCGCAGGATGGAACAGGAGACGGCCAGACTTCAGCTCCAAGTAATGGAAGAGCGGAGAAAGTCATCCCCACCTGGTACTCCACTTCCCCCCCGCCATGAGAAGAACTGGGAAAAGATGTGTCCCATTTACAATGATACTGAGGATATAGAGGAGTTTTTGTCTACCTTTGAACGCCTCTGCAATCTGTACCAGATCCCCGAGGGTCAGCGAATGCCAGTCCTGCTGACCAGACTGACTGGAAAAGCCAGGGAGGTATTTAATGACTTGGGGGAACAAGAAGCCTTGGATTATGAGCGGTTTAAGGATTCTGTGTTAAGGCGGTTCAAGGTTACTCCTGAATCTTACAGAGTTAAGTTTAGAAAGTTTAAGATGTCTAATGATTGTACTTTTGTAGAATGTGCTCATAAGCTGATGGGTTTTGTTAAAAAGTGGGTTATGGGAGCCAAGGCGCATGGGAGTTTTGAAAAACTGCTGGATTTAATAACTTTGGAACAGTTCTTAGACATTGTGCCTGACAATGTGAGAGCAGCTGTGTGTGATAGGGACCCTGAGTCAGTCCTACGGGCAGCAGAGATTGCGGATGCCCATACCCAAAACAGGGCTCGAGAAGGGTGTAAAACCCCGGGGAAAACTAATCACCATTCTCCCCAGTTCAAGAGGAGGGAAGGATTTAAAAGTAAACCTGACTCTTCTAAAGGAGTTCAAGGGGGCCCGGAGGGTAGGAACTCATATCCCAGGTCGGAACAGGTTACATGCTATCACTGTGGTATGCTGGGCCACATGAGACCAGACTGCCCGACACTGAAGGGCAGCCCAAAACCAGGAACCCCAAATGCCACGGCCAATGCTAACCCTGTTGTTATAAACTCACAGGCAAGCCACACAGAGCCCAGCATTGGTGCCCTGTGTGCAAATGCTGTTTCTGTGGTTTCTAAAGAATTTGACCTTAAAACTCACATTAAAGCTAAATATGGGGGAAATAATGCAGAGTTTATTAGCAGTGCAGAAGTGAATGGAGTCAGGTGTATGGCATGGAGGGACACCGCAGCAGATATCACTTTGGTTAAAACAAGTCTTGTCAGGAAGGAAGATTATTTGCCAGGTGAAGATGTGACTGTTGTAGCCTTTTCTGAGTATTTTGTCAGGGTGCCTTTGGCTAAAATCCACCTGAAATGGAAGGGATTTGAGGGCACCATGGTTGTGGGAGTAAAAGACACAATCCCTAAGGATATTATGATTGGAAATGATATTAAAGCTATGGTCAGTCAAGTTAACACAAACCAGGCACAGGAGAGGATTGATCCTAAGGTTGTGCCTATGGAGGATTTCTCCAAAAGTTTGTCTTTGGAAAGTAGCTGTTTGGCTGTGAATGAAGTTTCTGAATGTCTATCTAATGTCTCAGAAGTAAATCTGGAATTAGATCAAGCGAAGGGAGAGAAGAACAAGGAGATTTTGGATGAGCCTAGGCAGTCTTGTGAGCTGATGGCTTTATCTAGTCAGCAGTTTGGGAAGGCAAGGAGAGTGGAAGATGAGTGTCCCTATACCTTACCTGTTTCCTGTGTGAAGAATAGTGACAGTGAAGGAAATGTGCCTGTATCTGTCAGGGGTATGGACTTGCCTATGGAGGAAGCTACCCCAGTCTCCAAGCAGTTGTCTGTGAACAGCCCGGTGTGCTGGGACAAGGGAAATGAAATCCCAAACGGTGTGTCAAGTAAAGGTAAATGTGTCTCCAACTCTTTTTTGTCTGTGGAGCAGACAGAAGGTGCCTTTCAGCCTGTGATGGTTGAGAGTAATTCAGTGGTCTCAGATTTGGTTCTGGATTCAACTAAAGCCCAGGAAGGGAATGGTCCTAAATTTGTGTCTGCTGGGGAGAATGGCACTGTAACTAGGTTGCATCCAGTTAGTGTCTTAGCAAAATCCCAGAGACCAGACAATTCGGGTGCTTGTATTTTGCCTGTTGCTCATGTGTGGTTGGAGAAGGGTGTAACAACTCTGTCTAATCGGGGTGATACCCTAGCCAGGGCACAAGGAGAGCAGAAAGGTAATTTGGTTGTGGTACCTACGGACAGTTTAACAACTTGTAGCAAAAAGGACAAAATTCCTAAGCTTGTGTGTGGCAAAGGAAAGGAGAATGCTTCTGACCTTTCATCTAATGAGTCTATGGGTTTGCCCGAAAGGGGATTGTGTAGAAATCTGCCTGATGGGCCAAAGGTGATCCTGAATGTAAGACAGGCCCAGACAGAGTCTGTTGTTGCTCAGGAAAGTGTTCCTTTAGAGCAAGCCCTAGGTGAAGGGGGTAAGGCCAAAATTTCTGTGAGGGGTGAATGGCTGCTTAGAAAAGCGCCTGGGGAAAGGAATCCTCATGGAAATCTGTGCAAGCAGTTCCCTGCAACTGAAGGGTGTGAGAGTGATTTAATCAAGGAAGTTTCAGTTCCTAACAGCCAGAAGTTGTCTGTTGTGAATGGATCCACTGACTTTCCTTTTAAAAGATCCAGTGTGGGTAGCTTTGAGAAGGTCTCAGATGGAGTAAGAGCTGTTAAGAAAGTTGAGCAGCCCTATGACCAAGTGGCTGTGTGGGGCCAACTGGTTGGGGAGACAATGGTGTTGGAACAGGAATGTCTCCATTCTGATTCTTTAAATGAGCAGTTTGTGATTCAGGGTCTGAGGACAGATTTGGTTACTGATGTGTCAGAGCAGAGCAGTTTTATGGCTAGATGCTTGAGGATGCAGGGGAGAGCAAGCAAACTCTCACCCTCAGACTATTTAGATTTGTGTGGTATCTCTGTAAGACAGAGTCCAGCCTTGGAAATGATAGAAGTTACGAATATAAAAACTGGTGAACTGGCTCTGGTCTGGGGTAGTGCAAATTACTTGCCTGGCTGGGAGAGGAAGGACTTGCTAATAGCTGTTAGCACAGAGAGCCCACCCCATCAGCCAGTGAATTCTGTTAATCAAGAGAAATCAAGGTTTGATCCTGCAGGACAAGGAGGAAAGAAAAAACTGAATTTTGCAAAGGGAAGCCACAGGTTAACCCTAAAATGCCCAAACTCCAATGGTATTGAGCCAAAGGTGTGGCATGACAAACATGATTGTAGATGGACACTTGCAGTGAACTTGTTATTGCTAATGGTAAATTTTGTAATAAATGTGTTGCTATTGCCACAAGCTGTAAAAATGTACAATGTGCCTAATCTTTTGGAGAATCCCTTGAACATGTTAAAAGGAATACATGAGAACACGAGTTATGTTAAAAGGCCTTGTTACACTGATGTTTCACAGTTAATGCCTGTAAACAATATTGGAACTTTTCACAGGGAAAAAGACATTCCAGACCTAATGTGCTGTGTGAAAAGGAAGACTGAGGCACACTACCATATTGCTTTCATGGCTAAATGCCAAGATTCCTGTACTATGAAGAACATTAATATCTGCATTTATTTAACGTTGATTGGGTTCCAAACATTTGCCCGAGCTTGTATAAATAAAGTAGCTGTTTGCTTTAGCTCTTGGCAAGATCACATGAGACATACAGGAACCATGCTGCAAGAGCAGATCCAATCCACTATTGTTCTAACTAAGTTTTACCTTGAGTTTGTAAAGAGAGTCAATCATGTTGTTGAACATGACTTTGATAAACCATTTCTGTTATACACTGGTATGGCTTCTAACCCAATACTAGCTGTAGTGAGACAGACCCAAGGATGGGGAGCTCTTGGGATGCAGTCAGTGATGTTTGTGTCATCCCTTCCTGCATCAATTTTGCGTTGGGGGTGTGACGTTATTGACATAAACTGGGACCATATAGATCATTGTTG
>NW_020705895.1:0-1084 GCF_002925995.2 Terrapene triunguis
GGGTGTGACGTTATTGACATAAACTGGGACCATATAGATCATTGTTGCAACCAAGGTCCTGTAGTGGCACCCAAATCTTGTAGAAAGGGGGTCAAATGGGGTGCCTAAGACAAGGTTATGGTTTACTGGTTATGATTAGGCTGTCTATATGTGTGTATCAGTTTTGTAGTTGAAGTTATTATTATGGCTCTATACTGTCTGTATGACAAACTTATGCTATGCTTCTGGGTGACATCCCAGACAAGCTGGGATTAGCTCTGCCTAGCCTGCTTGATGGCCCATTAAGGACCATCAGCTATACAATGGACTCATTGAGAGAAGGCAAATATGCCTTCAGACTCAGCAAAGTATGCAGGGACTGGCCCATGTGACTCCAGGCTCCATTTTGCTGTAATTTTCCACAGTGAGAACAAAGAGGTGTTCTTACACCTGGAAAAGACTATATAAGGCTGATGCCTCATCTCCATTTTGTCTTCAATCCTGCTTCATACCTCTGGAGGAACTTTGCTACAAGCTGAAGCTTTGAACAAAGGACTGAGGACCCATCCCAGCGGGGGATGTATTCCAGAGACTTGATTTGAACCTGCAGTTTATTCTATCGCTGCTGCAAGCCTGAACCAAGAACTTTGCCATTACTGTATGTAATTGATTCCATTTAACCAATTCTAACTCTCATCTCTATCTTTTTCCTTTTATGAATAAACCTTTAGATTTTAGATTCTAAAGGATTGGCAACAGCGTGATTTGTGGGTAAGATCTGATTTGTATATTGACCTGGGACTGGGGCTTGGTCCTTTGGGATCAGGAGAACCTTTTTCTTTTACTGGGGTATTGGTTTTCATAATCATTTGGCCCCATAACGAGTGGCACTGGCGGGGATACTGGGAAACTGGAGTGTCTTAGGAGATTGCTTGTGAGACTTGCGGTTAGCCAGTGGGGTGAGACCGAAGTCCTCCTAGTCTGGCGGGTTTGGTTTGCCTTAGAGGTGGAAAAAACCCCAGCCTTGGGCTGTAACTGCCCTATTAGAGCAATTTGTCCTGAGTTGGCACTCTCAGTTGGGTTCCGCCAGAACCGCATCGTCACA
>NW_020705896.1:0-1081 GCF_002925995.2 Terrapene triunguis
CCCTGCTTCTGTGGGCATAGCTAATGTGTCGTTCGGGGAAGTGGTGTGGCTATGCTGGCAGAAAAAACTCCTTCTGGTGCCATATGCTGGGTCTAAAGTTATACCAACAAAGCATTCGCAGTGTAGACACGGCCTTTTGGGCAATGGGAGATCGCTCTGACTCTCCGTAAAACTTTGGAGGTTTAGTCCTGGGCTGAGTGCACGGAGCCCACCTTCTAGAATTGCTGGCCCGGGATAACCCCTCTTTATCCATGATCAGTTTGGTTGCCAGACGTCTGGAACTGAACCTGGCCTGTTGCACGGAATCACCGGTCTGGTGAGTTGTTCTGAAATCGTTCCTAAACACGGATGGCGGGTTCTGCTGGATCCGAGGCTGTGTCCCCTTATTCCCCTCGTCTTCAACGATTCCGTTATCATCTTCTCCAAGTCACTCTCTTGTCTTCTGTCGCTGCCGCATTGCCTGCTCCATCTTCCGACTAGGGTGACCAGACAGCAAGTGAGAAAAATCAGGACGGGGTGGGGGGTAATAGGAGACTATACAAGAAAAAGACCCCAAAACCGGGACTGTCCCTATAAAATCGGGACATCTGGTCACCCTACTTCTGACAAGCTAAGAAAGTTTCTTTCCGTTCTTGCGTGGGGTTTTTTTTTTCCTGGTTAGCCTTTTCTGGGTCAGGTTTGCCCCCTTCCCTTTCTGAATCAGATCCTGATTTTGATCATTGAGATGGAGCATCAGGGACAGTACCTTCCTCCCCACTCACCGAACACATTCCCTTTCTAAATGAAACCTCCCTGGCCCGTGCCCCTCAGATTTGTTGGATCGGCCCGTGCCACGCACAGCCACTCTGTCCCAGTCAGGAGACCCTGGGAGAATTTGCAAGCTCCGTTTTGCAGCCTGGAGCCCAGAACAAATCTCCGCATTTGTCACCCCTTTAATCACAAGACCCAGTTTTGCAAAGGAGAACCTTGTTCGCGTTGGGAAGCGAAACTTTTTGTCCTTAGGAGCTTCTTGCAGGCTGAGCCCCACCCCTACCCCAGCCTTTTCTGGCAGCAGTCCCCCCTCTGCCTGCTTCAGACCCCC
>NW_020705897.1:0-1469 GCF_002925995.2 Terrapene triunguis
CCATTGGAAGTTGGGCATCTGAGTGCTAAAGACAAGCACACTCCTGTAAGCTGTTTTTGGGTAAACTTGCAGCTTGGGGACAAGTGATTCAGACCCTGAGTCTGTGTCTGGAGCCAGACTGGAGTGTCTCGCTCAGCAAGATGGGGTGCTGGAGTCCTGAGCTAGCAGGGAAAACAGAAGCAGGGGTAGTCTTGGCACATCAGGTGGCAGCTCCCAAGGGGGTTTCTGTGATCCAACCCGTCACAGTGGCGTAGTCGGCAGGATCTGTGCACACCTGATTGCTTTGAGATACTGGTAGTGATTTTAAGTGAGTTTTAAGTGTGGTGGCTGGAGAACAGACAAAGTGGTTACTGGTTTGTTATTTTCTGTTTGCTTATTTCGGGAAAGGGAAGTAGGGACAGAAAAGGAAGCAAAATAAGTAAGAATGAAGATCAAAAGAAGCTAAAACTACACAAGTTGCAAATTGCCCCAGAAAGACTGAACAATGGGCACTGGGAATGTCTCTGTTAACTAAGAAGCCCCTGAACTGAGTGCATCTCAGTTTCAGTGAACTGCAGATGGGTGTGGCCCAACCTCTGTCTGTGCTGAAGCTGACTGAAGTGTCTAACCTAGCAAGACAGGAGTGGAGGGGTGCCTGTTCTGGCAGGAGGGTGTTCTCTGTGGTATCCCAGCTCATCAAGCGATGGTCTCAAGGGGAGACAAATGGAAATTGATGTACAATTTGCCTGGGAAAAGGCAGACCTGGGAAAGGAAAAGGCTGCCCACCAGCCTGGACTTAAGAGACAAAGCAAGTAAGACCCAGAAGCATGACCTGGCTGTAATGGAGTGGAAGAGGTGCACAGAGACACGTATCCTGGAGCTGGAAGTTGGGGTCCTGGTGACTGCTGCGGTGGGAACAAACCCCAAGGACTCTAGCTGGAAGCAAGCCCAACCTGAGTGAAAGGGGGGGGATTTTGCTGGCCAGCGAAAGGTCTCTCATAGCTTGGAGCTGTGAGCCTACAGCTGGATCAGGGTCTCTTTCCCTTTTGGGGGACACAGGAGTGTCTGCCCCATAGGGGAGCCCAAAAACGAATTTTAGGTATACTGCCTCCGCCATGGTCAGTGTCCAAGTCTCTGGCAGTAAGTTCAGGAGGAGGGTGTGACGTTGTGCAGTCTATATGGTTTTATAAAAACATGATAATAAGTGAATATAATGTAACTGGGATAGTTTTATAAAAATTTGACAATAAGTGAATATAATGCAACTGGGATATGCTTCGTGTAAAAGGTCTCTTGTAAGGTATCATTACAAAGCGCATAATCTACTGAGTATGATCATCTAATTTGTATAAATGTACCACTCTTGTATCTAAAACTAGAAATATAAAATGTAACTCTGAGGGCCTATTGTAATTATGTAAAGTGTGGGCCATTAATGATGGCTTGGAATCTTGATGACTCCCATTGTCTGCAGATGGCTGTTTACCTGT
>NW_020705898.1:0-4712 GCF_002925995.2 Terrapene triunguis
CCCTGCATAAGCTTTATGCAGGGTAAAACGGATTTATCTGGGTTTAGCCCCCATTGGGAGTTGGGCATCTGAGTGCTAAAGACAAGCACACTCCTGTGAGCTGTTTTTGGGTAAAGGGTGGCAGCGAGAGCGGAGGCAGAAACAGCTGCCCACAAGAGAGCTATGGAGGCGGAGGCAGCGAGAGCAGAGGCAGAGACAGCTGCCCACGAGAGGGCTATGGAGGTGGAGGCAGCGAGGGAGCGAGCGGCGGCAGCGAGGGCAGAGGCAGAGGCAGCTGCCCAGGAGAGGGCTATGGAGGCCCAGAGGGAGGCCCAGAAACATGAACTGACTGTTATGGAGTCGAGGAGACAAAACCCTCCCCCTGCTGGCTCCACTTCCCCAAAAATCCACAAATGGGAGCGACTATGTCCACAGTATGACGAGTCCAGCGATATCCCCGAATATTTCATCACCTTTGAGAGACTGTGCACCCTCCATGCCATCCCTGAAGATCAGAAGATGACCACATTGATAGCAAAATTGACTGGCAGAGCTCTGGACATATTCAATAAGATGCCTATTGATGATGCTTCAAACTATGGTAAATTTAAGGAACTGGTTTTGAAACAGTTTCGGGTTACACCTGAAACCTACAGGGTTAAATTCAGGAGCCTTAAGAGGGGATCTGGATTAAGTAATGTGGCTTATGCCAATGAAATGAGAGATTTGGTAGATAAATGGGTGCGGGGGAGAGGCATTACCAGCTTTGAAGGGATGTGTGATCTGGTTATTCAGGAACACTTCCTGAATATGTGCAGTGATGAGGTAAAACAGTATTTGTGGGACAAAAAGGTAAATGCAGTGGGTGAATTAGCTGAGTATGCTGACTCTTATGAGCAAGCACAAGCTGCGATCAAACATAAACCACTGGTGGAGGGGTATAAGGTTGGGGGAAAGCAGAATCACCGTTTTACCCCTGGGTCTGGGAAAAAGGAGGCTGGGCAGTCACCCCCCCATTCTCCTGTTACTCGTCCCAAATTTCCTGCACAAGCAGGGGATCCCAGACGGTGCTTTCACTGCAATTCCCCAGGGCACCTGAGGAGTAGCTGTCCCAAATTGAAGGAGAATAAACCTCCCTTGTCCCATGTTAGCTCGGTTGCCTTCAGCCCTGAGGCCCCAGAGGGCACCCCCACCTCTTATCACACCAGCTTGGTGGACATGGGGCCCAGTGACGCGGACAGGGAACACATCAAGGTTGTCAAGATCGATGGCATGGAGTGTCTGGGATGGAGGGATACGGCGGCTCAGTTCTCTCTGGTTCGACCGAGTGTGGTCCCAGATGCTAGTGTTCTGACGGGGCAGACGACCCACATTAAGGGGGTGGGGCCGCAGAGGTTCTCTGTGCCCCTGGCTAAGGTTCATGTGGAATGGGAAGGTATGGAAAGGGATTTACTGGTGGGGATGCTCGAGGACATCCCCGCGGACATGTTGCTGGGAAATGATTTTTTCAGCAGAACTAGGACTGTTAGTGTGGTAACTCGCAGCATGAAGAAAGGCTGTGAGGGGGAGGCTGTTCCGGCTGATGACTGTAGGTCTGATGCAGCTGAACAGCCAACACCTCCTGCCCCAGGGAACATGGTGGTGGGTGACTCAGAGGGAGTCCCCAGGGATGGGGCGGGGACCTTGGAACCCATAGAGGAGTTGGGGGAGGGTCTCATTGACAGAACAGTGCAGGGAGGCGGGGTACTTCCAAATATGGGAGAGGCAGAGCCAGGCCTCTGTCTGGCTGAGGACAACAGGCTCCCAGGGGTGGGGACAGGGGAGATGCAGTCAGTGCCCAGGGACGCTATCTCAAGGGTTGTCTGTCAGGAATTTGCAGCTAGACAAAGGGCGGACCCCTCCCTTGAAAGTATAAGAAAGTGTATCTCGGAGGGAACTCCAGGAAGGGAGGGGGGGGGAGAAGTTTTTTGAAGAGGATGGGAAACTGTACAGGCAGGCCCCTGTAGGGAAAAACCAGGGTCCCGGTCAACCCTATAAGCAGTTGGTTGTACCCAGCCAACACCGGGGGGAATTAGTGCTGGTAGCGCATGACAGTCCCTTTGCTGGTCACTTGGGGGTACAGAGAACATATGACAGGCTGAGGAGGAATTTCTATTGGCCAGGGATACAGAATGATGTGAGGGATTATTGTAGGACTTGTGCGGTGTGTCAGGAGAGGAAGAAGCCGGGGGGACCCCAAAAGGCTCCGCTGCGTCCCTTGCCCATCATCCAGGAGGCATTCCAAAGAGTGGCAATAGACATAGTGGGCCCTATGCCACGTCCCACCCGGAGAGGGAACAAGTATATCTTGGTGGTAGTAGACTTCGCCACTCGGTACCCTGAGGCAATTGCACTGTCTAACATAGAAGCCGAGACAGTGGCAAGAGCTCTGCTCACCATATTCAGCAGAGTGGGCTTCCCTAAGGAGATTTTGTCAGATCGGGGGGCAAACTTTATGTCGCAGTTGTTCAATGAGCTATGGAAGGTGTGTGGAGTGAAACAGCTTAAGACGGCCCCCTACCACCCCCAGGCCAATGGGCTGGTGGAAAGATTCAATGGGACCCTAAAATCCATGCTGGGGATGTATGCCAAAAAAAGGGGCCAGAGTTGGGATGAACTATTACCGTTCCTGCTGTATGCCTACAGGGAGGTACCCCAAGAGTCCACAGGCTTTTCTCCATTTGACCTTCTGTATGGGAGGAAAGTGAGGGGACCCCTCGATCTCATCAGGGATACCTGGGAAGGATGCAACACGGTAAGGGAGGAACCTGTGACTGAGTATGTCCAGAGGTTCAGGAGGGAGTTGAAAGACATGATGGAGATTGTACAAAACAACCTCCAGAGCAGTCAGGCCAAGCAAAAGGCGTGGTATGATAAAAATACTTGTAAACGCACTTTTGATGTAGGGGATTTGGTCATGGTACTCAGCCCTGCCAAAAAGTTCAAGATGCAAAACTCCTGGGAGGGGCCCTTTGAAGTGGTGGAAGTGGCGAATGAGGACACTTATAAAGTTAAAAGGCCCCTGGATGGTGCGGTACCCCAACTGGTACATGTAAACAGACTCAAGGCCTATCACAGCAGAGTGGCCGAGGTAAACATGATCTGTTGCGTCGAAGGGGAAACTGAGGCACACCCACTCACTGATCTGATGGCTGAATGCCAAGACGGGTCGTCCCTTGAAAGTATAGAAATCTGTAGTGAGCTGACACCACTCGAAAGGAGGGAAGCATTGTCAACACTGCAGAAGTACAGTGAGGTATTTTCCAACAAACCAGGGAGGACGCACTTGCTGTCCCATAGGATCCTCACGAAAGGGGCTCAACCTCCTCCTTCCAGGCCTTAGAGGGCCACCGGCAAGGTGAAGGAGCAAATTCAGGCTGAGATACAAAGCATGTTGGACTTGGGGGTGATTAAGGATTCCGACAGTGCATGGGCTTCCCCTGTGGTCTTGGTCCCCAAAAGAGATGGCACCGTTAGATTTTGTGTAGACTATAGAAAACTCAATGCTGTCACTGTAACAGATGCATACCCCATGCCAAGAATTGATGACATGCTGGATGTGCTGAGCCAAGCCAAGTACCTTAGTACCTTTGATCTGACCAAAGGTTACTGGCAGATCCCTCTGGAGGGAGAGGCGCAACAAAAATCAGCTTTTATCACGGACATAGGGCTCTATGAATTCACGGTGTTACCTTTTGGTCTGGTAAATGCGGGTGCCACCTTCCAGAGACTGGTCAACAGAGTGTTAAATGGCTTGCAGCATTATGCTAGGGCATATATAGATGACATTGCCGTATTCAGCAACACCTGGGGTGACCACAGAGAGCACCTGGAAGTCGTGCTATCAAAGCTCAAAGAGGCTGGGCTAACTGTGAAGCCCTCCAAGTGCAAGATAGGGGCAGCCAAAGTCCCTTATCTGGGGCACTGGGTAGGGGGGGGTAAAATATCCCCCGACCCTCTTAAGGTGGAAGCCATCGTGAAATGGCCTGTACCCCAGACTAAAAGGCAAGTCCAATCCTTCATAGGCTTGGCAAACTATTACAGGAGGTTTGTGGTGGGGTTCAGTGACGTTGTGTCCCCAATCACGGACTTATGTAAAAAGCATCAACCTAATAAGGTCATTTGGTCAGAGGCATGCCAAAAAGGCTTCAACAAGGTAAAAGCACTCCTGTCCGCGAAGCCTGTGCTGGCCAGCCCTGACTTCGAAAAGCCTTTTGAGTTATGCACTGACGCGTCAGACACAGGGTTGGGTGCTGTGCTGATGCAGACAGGGGAAGACAGTACGAAGCATCCCATTGCCTTCCTGAGCAAAAAACTGTCCCCTGCCGAACAGAATTACTCTGTTATAGAGAAGGAATGCTATGCCATTGTGTGGGCCGT
The DNA here is from genome assembly GCF_002925995.2 of Terrapene triunguis. Taxonomy (NCBI): domain Eukaryota; kingdom Metazoa; phylum Chordata; order Testudines; family Emydidae; genus Terrapene; species Terrapene triunguis. Next base: position 4,399 of record NW_020705898.1, read on the forward strand.
CAAACAATTAAGACCTTACCTTTTTAATAGGAGGTTCAGAATTCTAACTGACCATTCACCTTTAGTATGGCTTCACCGAACTAAGGGCACCAACTCCAAACTGCTACGCTGGAGCCTGGTCCTACAGGAGTTTGACATGGAGATTACTCATATTAAAGGGAAGGAGAACTGGGTAGCAGATGCCCTGTCCAGAAAAGAGGAACTTTAGGTATACTGCCTCCGCCATGGACAGTGTCCAAGGCTCTGGCAGTAAATTCAGGGGGAGGGTGTGACAGCGTACCCCATAAGGCTTTATGGGTGGGTGTTTATAAATG
>NW_020705899.1:0-2537 GCF_002925995.2 Terrapene triunguis
ACCAGGGGCGGTTATATGGACTTCGGCCACTAGGCCGTGCTGCCCTGTAACGAGGGGCGTAAACCCTCACACGTGGTGGAGAATGTGGGTAGCGATCCGGGCCGGCTGAAAGGTCTGTGAGAACAGGGTTTAACCGTGGGAACCCCATTAAACCCCAAGATGGAGACGGAGAAGCTCCTAAAGTGGATGCTGGAACGGCAGCAAGAGCAGGCGGCCCAACAGCAGCAGCAACAGGTGCAGTTGATGCAGCAGATGGCCAGCCAGCAGCAGCTGCTGATATCCCAGCATCGAGAGCACCAGCAGCAGCTCCTCCGGGACTTGGCGATCCAACAGCAGGTGCAACAAGAACGCCTGGTGCAGCAGATGGCCACACTATTACACCCGGCAGGAGCCACAGCCCCCGTACCTGCCGGGGCTGGATCCAGGGAGAATGTAGGGGAGTTGCCGGTACGCCTCACTAAGATGGGGCCAGAGGACGACCCGGAGGCGTTCCTGGTGACCTTCGAATGGGTGGCGACCGCCGCCAGGTGGCCCCTCGAGCACTAGGCCACCTTATTAGCCCCCTATTTGACGGGACAGGCCCAAGCCGCCTACCGTAGCCTTGACCCCCCCCCCCTCCCCCCGGGAGGCCCTGGAATACACCCGGGTGAAGGCGGCCGTATTGGACTACACCGGCATTAGTCCGGAGACCTATCACCAACGCCTCCGCAAAGAACAGTACCCTCCTGGGGCCCGGCCCCGGGCTGTGGCCCAACGGATACGGGACCATTGTTGGAGGTGGTTGAAACCAGAAGGCTTAACCGGACCCCAGGTAGCGGAGATGCTGGTGCTGGAGCAGTTTACCCAGATCCTGTCCCCGGGAGGAAGGGCCTGGGTACGCCGACATTGACCGGCAACCCTCTCAGCGGCAGTGACCTTGATGGAAGACTACTTGTCTGCCGAGGGGACCGAAGCGACACCCCGGGCAGCAGGAAGCTACGGACAAAGGGGCGGACTGGGCAAAGGGAATCCCCAGAGAGCAGGGACTTGGGAGCCACCGTCTGGCGCCCGCCCCGTGACCCCGAAGCTCCCCAGTCCAGAGCCAGACACAGGGCAGCCTGGGTAACGACCCACAGGGACCCGCTCCCATGAGAGAGAGGGAGCCCACCGGGTGGAGGGGCACTTTCGGCGGGATTGCCCACTTATGGACTGCAATTATGGACAAGCCTGGGTCGCCGGAAGAAGGGCCCGTAAGAGAGGACTGGGAAAGCTCATGGTTCCCGTTCGGGTCGAGGGAATCCTCACCAATGCCCTCGTGGACTCGGGGTGCAGCCAGACCCTCATACATGAGGGGCTGGTCCCCAACCTCAAACTCTCTGACACCCAGATACATCTACAATGTGTACATGGGGACATCTGCCCTTACCCCTCGGCCTGGGCAAAGATAGAAGTCTGCCATGGGGAGGGGGGCCTTCGCATGGGCGTGGCCCCCAGATTGGCCTACCCGGTAGTCTTGGGAAGAGACTGGCCGGGCTTCGGGGAGATTCTCCGGAGGTACCAACCGCCGAACCCACGAACCGATGGGTTGAGGCCCCCACGAGTGGGGCTGCTCGGACGCATGCCCCGGGATGACCCCGGAGAAGGGACATAGGCACTGGGAGAGCCCCCCACGACCAACCCCCCTGTAAGGCCCCAGTCAGTCGAGGATGCTCAAATGGAACTGGAACGGGATGTGGACTTTGTGCAAGAACAGAGAGAGGACCCGACCCTAAGTAGGGCCTGGGAACAGGCCACCAGCCTCTGTCCTGACGAAGGCTCGACCCCTGGGCCCCCACAGGGTCCACGCTTTGAGATATGGCAAGATCGCCTGTACCGGGTAGTACAGGAACCGCAGGCCCAGGAGACATTCCGTCAGCTACTGGTCCCTCGGAGGCTGTGACAAAGCCTCCTCCGTCTAGCCCACGCTAACCCCTGGGCTGGGCACCTGGGGCGGGAGAAGACCCTCCAGAGGATAGCTCGTCAGTTCTTCTGGCCTGGCATACACCGGGAGGTGCGAGACTACTGCGCATCTTGCCAGGAATGCCAACTGGTGGGACCAAAAGGTGTGGCCCAGGTACCCCTGATCCCTATGCCAGTCGTCGGCATACCCTTTGAAAGGATTGGGATGGACCTGGTTGGACCCCTGGACAGAAGTAAGACAGGAAACCGCTTCATCCTAGTGGTAGTGGACTACGCAACACGTTACCCTGAAGCCGTACCCCTGAGGACGGCCACAGCGCCGGCGATCGCTACTGAACTAGTTAAGATTTTTGCTAGAGTCGGGATACCGGTGGAAATCCTGACGGATCAGGGCATGAACGTGTCCTCTAAACTGATAGCGGAATTGTGCCGCCGCCTCCTCCATATACGAACCCTCTGGACATCTGTCTATCATCCCCAGACAGACTGCCCCGTGGAACGTTTCAACGGTACACTCAAATCCATGTTAAGGAAGTTCGTGGAGGAGGACCCTATGCATTGGGACACCCTGTTGCCAGCCCTGCTGTTCGCCATCAGGG
>NW_020705900.1:0-2062 GCF_002925995.2 Terrapene triunguis
TCGGAAGAAAACATTCACTGGCATGTCTGCAAACTGAGCACAATGTGTGCATAGAAGTAAAAACATCCATTTTAACAGGCTGTGTTTATAAGCCACTAGGTGCTTCCCTCTCTCCTGTGAGCTGGGAGATGGTCTTCAAAATATCCTTGGCTTTACAAGCGATGAAAATAAAATTTGGAGCTAAAACAGGCAGATTCTTGGCTTTCTTTGACTCTACTGTGCCCAGTTATCAGTGCAAACTGGGGCCAATCTGTTTGGCTGCGAAGAAGAAAAGGCTTGTAAAAGTAGCACTAGAACATTCTGTGCGGGGTGTGTGGTCATACCTCTGTTAAAGGGAATAACACGAGTATTTCAATAAACGTTCTGTGTATGGAACTACAGAATTGGCTTCGGTCCAAAGCAAAAAGGCCATTCTGGATTTTTAGAAGTTATAGGATCTACAGTAAGGCTGTCCTATATTTTCACTTATTTTTAAAGAATAGAATTAATATTTATTAAAGGCCAACTGCTTCTAAGTACTTTAGTCAGGACATATTAAACAATACCGTGTCCAAATCCTCATCCTAGTGCATACAAGGTAGAAGGGCTCTGAAAGAACTAGGGCAAGGACTACTGGCCTCATCCCTAGGTCACAGGTAAGGGAGCTGCTTTGTGGCTCTTATTGCAGTATCAGATCTGTGAGGCCCTCCATGCTTGCTGTACCCTCAACTCCTCTGCATCAGGGTTTGGCTAATGGATCATCAAAGCCACAGAGCTGCTATCCCTGCTCCTCAAATCTCCCCTGTGGTGAGATACAAGGAGCCCCTGTAGAGTTGTGCTCTATGGGGCACAGGCAGTAAGGACTCCCTGTGGGGCATCTTTACAACCTTCCCTAAATGCAGAGAGGACAGGGGCAGGATTTTCTTCTTTACAATTAATCCATTTAGCTAAGAATAATGTGGCACTGGCCAACAAACTTTAAAAGTCTGTTACAATCTAAAGCAGACGCAGCGGACTACCTATGTTTTGTATAGTATTATATCCACCCCCTAGAGAGGAGGGAACTTCTCCTCTTCCCAATTTCATAGATGTTAATGATAGTCCAACAAAAGGAGGAGAAATAGCCACCATTACACTGAGATGTCTTATGCAGGAATTGAGTTGATTGTGTTGCATGAAAGGCAATCATAAGCAGAGGTTCAGAGGCATGTGAATGGAGTTTTATATGTTAGGAAATCAATGGGGGATGGTGTGGGAACACTCATTTGCCTATATTGGGATTGATAGGACTAAATTTGACCCTATTTACACCCCATACAGCCCTCTTGATTGAAAGTAGAGGAAGAATTTCAACTATAGTATGAAAGGGGCCTAAGAGCTAGTGACTGTTTTGACTGTTACAGTACTAATAAAATAGTTCAATCTGTGCACAAGAGTATTTTTTCGTTCAGTGTGCTATATAGTATTCCATTTGCTTACAAGGAGTTACTCTGGGTTTACATTGCTGTAACTGAGACTGGATTTGGATACCTGTGACAGGGCAGCCCCGCCCCGCACTAGCCCCAGCGGCGTCAGGCCAGTAGCTCTGACGGAGGAAGTCCCGCCCCGTTCATACTGGGCATGCTCCAGATGCTCACTGAGTATAAAAGGAGGGAACTCAGCTCAGTCGGGGCTGGCGGCCGCAGGGGAAGGACCTAACTGGGAAGCTCCTGCAGAGGACCAGCCGACACTCTTGAAGCTGCCAGGAACAGAGACTTCTACAGGCCAGCACGAACCCCTACTGCGGGAGGAACCAGAGGAGGCGATGGATCCAGAGACTCGCGGAGAACACTGGGATCCGTGGGAGACCCCCAACTCCCAAGCCGGTAGGAAGCGACCCGGGGGAGGTGACGGACTGGTACCTTGACCCCGGTAAGCCTCAGCGTGTTTCGGTAGGACCCCCCGGCTGAGCCAGTAGTAAGGTCCTATGGCCCTGTAACGAGGGCTTGTTCCATGGACCCTGGCCACTAGGCCGTGCTGCCCTGCAACCAGGGGCAGTTATATGGACTTCGGCCACTAGGCCGTGCTGCCCTGCAACCAGGGG
>NW_020705901.1:0-2011 GCF_002925995.2 Terrapene triunguis
TCGGAAGAAAACATTCACTGGCATGTCTGCAAACTGAGCACAATGTGCGCATAGAAGTAAAAACATCCATTTTAACAGGCTGTGTTTATAAGCCACTAGGTGCTTCCCTCTCTCCTGTGAGCTGGGAGATGGTCTTCAAAATATCCTTGGCTTTACAAGCGATGAAAATAAAATTTGGAGCTAAAACAGGCAGATTCTTGGCTTTCTTTGACTCTACTGTGCCCAGTTATCAGTGCAAACTGGGGCCAATCTGTTTGGCTGCGAAGAAGAAAAAGCTTGTAAAAGTAGCACTAGAACATTCTGTGCGGGGTGTGTGGTCATACCTGTGTTAAAGGGAATAACACGAGTATTTCAATAAACGTTCTGTGTATGGAACTACAGAATTGGCTTCGGTCCAAAGCAAAAAGGCCATTCTGGATTTTTAGAAGTTATAGGATCTACAGTAAGGCTGTCCTATATTTTCCCTTATTTTTAAAGAATAGAATTAATATTTATTAAAGGCCAACTGCTTCTAAGTACTTTAGTCAGGACATATTAAACAATACCGTGTCCAAATCCTCATCCTAGTGCATACAAGGGCTCTGAAAGAACTAGGGCAAGGACTACTGGCCTCATCCCTAGGTCACAGGTAAGGGAGCTGCTTTGTGGCTCTTATTGCAGTATCAGATCTGTGAGGCCCTCCATGCTTGCTGTACCCTCAACTCCTCTGCATCAGGGTTTGGCTAATGTATCATCAAAGCCACAGAGCTGCTATCCCTGCTCCTCAAATCTCCCCTGTGGTGAGATACAAGGAGCCCCTGTAGAGTTGTGCTCTATGGGGCACAGGCAGTAAGGACTCCCCGTGGGGCATCTTTACAACCTTCCCTAAATGCAGAGAGGTCAGGGGCAGGATTTTCTTCTTCACAATTAATCCATTTAGCTAAGAATAATGTGGCACTGGCCAACAAACTTTAAAAGTCTGTTACAATCTAAAGCAGACGCAGCTGACTACCTAGGTTTTGTATAGTATTATATCCACCCCCTAGAGAGGAGGGAACTTCTCCTCTTCCCAATTTCATAGATGTTCATGATAGTCCAACAAAAGGAGGAGAAATAGCCACCATTACACTGAGATGTCTTATGCAGGAATTGAGTTGATTGTGTTGCATGAAAGGCAATCATAAGCAGATGTTCAGAGGCATGTGAATGGAGTTTTATATGTTAGGAAATCAATGGGGGATGGTGTGGGAACACTCATTTGCCTATATTGGGATTGATAGGACTAAATTTGACCCTATTTACACCCCATACAGCCCTCTTGATTGAAAGTAGAGGAAGAATTTCAACTATAGTATGAAGGGGGCCTAAGAGCTAGTGACTGTTTTGACTGTTACAGTACTAATAAAATAGTTCAATCTGTGCACAAGAGTATTTTTTCGTTCAGTGTGCTATACAGTATTCCATTTGCTTACAAGGAGTTACTCTGGGTTTACATCGCTGTAACTGAGACTGGATTTGGATACCTGTGACAGGGCAGCCCCGCCCCGCACTAGCCCCAGCGGCGTCAGGCCAGTAGCTCTGACGGAGAAAGTCCCGCCCCGTTCATACTGGGCATGCTCCAGATGCTCACTGAGTATAAAAGGAGGGAACTCAGCTCAGTCGGGGCTGGCGGCTGCAGGGGAAGGACCTAACTGGGAAGCTCCTGCAGAGGACCAGCCGACATTCTTGAAGCTGCCAGGAACAGAGACTTCTACAGGCCGGCACGAACCCCTACTGCGGGAGGAACCAGAGGAGGCGATGGATCCGGAGACTCGCGGAGAACACTGGGATCCGTGGGAGACCCCCAACTCCCAAGCCGGTAGGAAGCGACCCGGGGGAGGTGACGGACTGGTACCTTGACCCCGGTAAGCCTCAGCGTGTTTCGGTAGGACCCCCCGGCTGAGCCAGTAGTAAGGTCCTATGGCCCTGTAACGAGGGCTTGTTCCATGGACCCTGGCCACTAGGCCGTGCTGCCCTGCAACCAGGGGCGGTT
>NW_020705902.1:0-1199 GCF_002925995.2 Terrapene triunguis
TGTGACGGGTTGGATCACAGAAACCCCCTTGGGAGCTGCCACCCGATGTGCCAAGACTACCCCTGCTTCTGTTTTCCCTGCCAGCTCAGGACTCCAGCACCCCGTCTTGCTGAATTAGACACTCCAGTCCACTTCAACACAGACCCAGGGTCTGAATTACTTGTCCCAAAGCTGCAAGTTTACCCAAAAACAGCTCACAGGAGTGTGCTTGTCTTTAGCACTCAGATGCCCAACTCCCAATGGGGTCTAAACCCAGATAAATCCGTTTTACCCTGCATAAAGCTTATGCAGGGCAAACTCATAAATTGTTCGCCCTCTATAACACTGATAGAGAGATATGCACAGCTGTTTGCTCCCCCAGGTATTAATACATACTCTGAGTAAATTACTAAATAAAAAGTGATTTTATTAAATACAGACAGTAGGATTTAAGTGGTTCAAAGTAGTAACAGACAGAACAAAGTAAGTCACAAGCAAAATAAAATAAAATGCGCAAATCTATGCCTAATCAAACTAAATACAGATAATCTCACCCTCAGAGATGCTTCAGTAAGTTTTTCTCAGACTGGACACCTTCCAGGCCTGGGCACAATTCTTTCCCCTGGTACAGCTTTTGTTCCAGCTTAGGTGTTATCTAGGGGCTTCTCCATGATGGCTCCTCTCCCCTCTCTGTTCTCTTCCACCCCTTTATATATCTTTTGCATAAGGCGGGAATCCTTTGTCCCTCTGGGTTTCCACCCCCCCTCACTGGAAAAGCACCAGGTTAAAGATGGATTCCAGTTCAGGTGACATGATCACATGTCACTGCAAGACTTCATTACTCTCTTGCCAGCACACACATATACAGGGAGACTTGCAGGTAAACACAGTCATCTGCAGACAGTGGTTCTTGTTAATGGGAGTCATCAAGATTCCAAACCATCATTAATGGCCCACACTTTACATAATTACAATAGGCCCTCAGAGTTATGTTTTATATTTCTAGTTTTAGATACAAGAGTGGTACATTTATACAAATCAGATGATCATACTTAGTAGATTATGCACTTTGTAATGATACCTTACAAGAGACCTTTTGCACGAAGCATATCCCAGTTGCATTATAGTCACTTATCAGATTTTTATAAAACTATCCCAGTTACATTATATTCACTTATTATCATGTTTTTATGAAACCATATAGACTGCACAATGTCACA
>NW_020705903.1:0-1029 GCF_002925995.2 Terrapene triunguis
CTTCTAATGTCTTGCTTACAACAATCCTGCTAATACATCCCAGAATGGTGTTTGCTTTTTTTGCAACAGTGTTACACTGTCGACTCACATGTAGCTTGGAAATCTACTATACCCCCCCAAGATTCCTGTCCGCAGTTCTCCTTCCTAGGCAGTCATGTCCCATTTTGTATGTATGCAATTGATTGTTCTTCCTAAGTGGAGTTCTTGACATTTGTCCTTATTGAATTTCATCCTGTTTACTTCAGACCATTTCTCTAGTTTGTCTGGATAATTTTGAATTTTAACCCTATCCTCCAAAGCACTTGCAACCCCTCCCATCTTGGAATAAGTGTACTCTCTATGCCATTATCTAAATCATTGATGAAGATATTGAAAAGAACCGGACCCAGAACTGATCCCTGCAGGACCCCAATCATTATGCCCTTCCAGCATGACTGTGAACCACTGATAACTACTCTCTGGGAACAGTTTTCCAACCAGTTATGCACCCACCTTATAGTAGCTCCATCGAGGTTGCATTTCCCTAGTTTCTTTATGAGATCATACAAGACAGTATCAAAAGCCTTACTAAAGTCAAGATATACCACATCTACCGCTTCCCTCCTATCCACAAGCATTGTTACCCTGGTCAAAGAAAGCTTTTAGGTTAGTTTGACAGGATCTGTTCTTGACTGTTATTTATCATGTTATTATCTTCTAGTTGCTTGCAAATTGATTGCTTGATTATTTGCTCCATTATTTTTCCGGGTACTGAAGTTAAGCTGACTGGTCTGTAATTCCCCGGGTTATCCTTATTCCCCTTTTAATAGATTTGACATTTTCCAGTCTTCTGGAATCTCTCCCGTCTTCCATGAGTTTTTGAAGATAGTTGCTAAAGGCTCAGATATCTCCTCAGTCAGATCCTTGAATATTCTAGGAGGTATTTAATCAAACCCTGGTGATTTGAAGATGGCTAACTTGTCTAAGTAATTTTTAACTTGTTCTTTCCCTATTTTAGCCTACGATCCTACCTCATTTTCACTGGCATCA
>NW_020705904.1:0-1158 GCF_002925995.2 Terrapene triunguis
GAAGGTGGAAATTATCCAAGGAGGTTTTCACTCTGTTAAAAAAAAAAATCACTATGTAAAATGTCATTCTGGGGCTCCAAATCACATTTGCTCAGTTTACATATCAATGGCTTTTCTAATGGCCGGTGCTGCAAACTTCACTTGGGATCTGAAAATCCAGCTGGGTTCTCTGTGTTTATGGCATCATCCTCAGTAGTAAAGAGTCTGCAGTTGTAACAAATCTGACAATGTTGATGATGCAAGTGTGAGGAAAATAAGATCCAGGTCCCACCCTCCTTCCTATCTCTTTTGGATGTTCAGGGTCACTGGGAGAGAAAAACTTTTCAGGAAAGGTGAGTACATGGCACAGGGAGTAGCAGATATTTGAGATGGTGCCACTTTCACGTGGTTCCTCTTACAACTGTAGCTACACTTTACAAATATTTCTTATAGACCAGGTGCTTCGGGATCTGACCCTGCCAAGGTCCTGAGCATCCCCTGCAAACATCAGGCCCATAGAGGGCAATTTGATACTGGAGCAATATACTACTCCACTTGAGATGTAGGCTCATACAACACTGTGAAAAGTCCTTAGGAAAAATGGAAATGAGATTAAGGTGCATTTCTGATCCTACTGCATTACAAAGGAGCTCACAAATGAGATTGTTTCTTCTCCTTGAGACAGTTTATTCCCCTGTTTATATTAATGTATACATTTATCTTCTTCGCCAAATGTCTTGTGCTGGCCAGCTGTTTACTTGCAAATAACGTGGGCCCCAGGACTAGTACAGATGTGATGCTATTTCATAACTTCGAAGAGAGAATTATTCTTATATCTATAAATTTGTCACATTGTACTGATGCAACTAGAATCTTTTTATAAATAAAATTTTTTAGATACCTTTCAAAAATACATTCAGCCAGGGAGGCAAAGCAGCTGATACTTGATATAATGGAGTTGTATGTAGGGTTGTCAACTTTCTATTGGCACAAAACCGAACATCCTAGCCCCACCCCTTCCCCTGAGGCTCACTCTCCCCCACCCTCACTCACTTTCACTGGGCTGGGGCAGGGGGTTGGGTTGCGGGAGAGGGCTCTAAATGGGGGTGTGGGCTCTGGGATGGGGCCAGAAATGAGGAGTTCAGGGTGTGGGAGGGGGCTCTGGGCTGGGGTAGGGAG
>NW_020705905.1:0-1172 GCF_002925995.2 Terrapene triunguis
GAAGGTGGAAATTATCCAAGGAGGTTTTCACTCTGTTAAAAAAAAAATCACTATGTAAAATGTCATTCTGGGGCTCCAAATCACATTTGCTCAGTTTACATATCAATGGCTTTTCTAATGGCCCGTGCTGCAAACTTCACTTGGGATCTGAAAATCCAGCTGGGTTCTCTGTGTTTATCGCATCATCCTCAGTAGTAAAGAGTCTGCAGTTGTAACAAATCTGACAATGTTGATGATGCAAGTATGAGGAAAATAAGATCCAGCTCCCACCTTCCTTCCTATCCCTTTTGGATGTTCAGGGTCACTGGGAGAGAAAAACTTTTCAGGAAAGGTGAGTACATGGCACAGGGAGTAGCAGATATTTGAGATGGTGCCACTTTCACATGGTTCCTCTTACAACTGTAGCTACACTTTACAAATATTTCTTATAGACCAGGTGCTTCGGGATCTGACCCTGCCAAGGTCCTGAGCATCCCCTGCAAACATCAGGCCCATAGAGGGCAATTTGATACTGGAGCAATATACTACTCCACTTGAGATGTAGGCTCATACAACACTGTGAAAAGTCCTTAGGAAAAATGGAAATGAGATTAAGGTGCATTTCTGATCCTACTGCATTACAAAGGAGCTCACAAATGAGATTGTTTCTTCTCCTTGAGACAGTTTATTCCCCTGTTTATATTAATGTATACATTTATCTTCTTCACCAAAGGTCTTGTGCTGGCCAGCTGTTTACTTGCAAATAACGTGGGCCCCAGGACTAGTACAGATGTGATGCTATTTCGTAACTTCGGAGAGAGAATGATTCTTATATCTATAAATTTGTCACATTGTACTGATGCAACTAGAATCTTTTTATAAATAAAATTTTTTAGATACCTTTCAAAAATACATTCAGCCAGGGAGGCAAAGCAGCCGATACTTGATATAATGGAGTTGTATGTAGGGTTGTCAACTTTCTATTGGCACAAAACCGAACACCCTAGCCCCACCCCTTCCCCTGAGGCTCACTCTCCCCAACCCTCACTCACTTTCACTGGGCTGGGGCAGGGGGTTGGGTTGCGGGAGAGGGCTCTAAATGGGGGTGTGGGCTCTGGGATGGGGCCAGAAATGAGGAGTTCAGGATGTGGGAGGGGGCTCTGGGCTGGGGTAGGGAGTTGGGGTGCTGGAGG
>NW_020705906.1:0-1188 GCF_002925995.2 Terrapene triunguis
TTCATTGGCGATCTGGGTGCAGGCAGCTGTGGGGCTGGCAGCCGTGGGGCTGCATTGCACCAGCCCCTTGCCTTTTGGTAGAAGATGGTTTATTACGACTGGTAACCGTCGTCGTCGTACTGCAGTGGCTGTCGATCATGGGCACCCGGGCAGACAATGATGGTTATCAGTCATAGTATGCTATTTTCTGCCAGGCGCCCTGCTGGCTCATTGCACGTTAGCAGAGTCGTAGTATGCTATTTTCTGCCAAGTGCCCAGTATTGTCTGCTAAGCACCCAGAAGAGGCCGATGGTGATCTGGGTGCTGGCAGACATGGGGCTGGTAGACGTGGGGCTAGATTGCTACACAGCAGCAACCCCTTGCCTTTTGGCAGAAGATAGTATATTATGACTGGTATCCATCGTTGTCACACTGCAGTGGGTATCATATTGTGCAGTAGACCTGAAGGCTTACTGCCAAGCGCCCAGTATTTGCTGCCAAGCACCCAGAAAATGCCAAGGGCTATCAGTCATGCTGCGCTGTCGTCTTAAGATGTAAAAAATAGATTTATTCTCCATTCATTTGCTTCCCCCCTCCCTCCTGCTAAACCCAGGCTTTTGAGTTCAATCTTTGGGGGGGGGGGGCATTCTGTGTGACACTTGTTTGTGTTTCTCCCTGATGCAAACCCACCTTTCTTGATTTTAATTCCCTGTACCTGTACGCCATGTCGTCACTCGCCCCTCCCTCCCCCTCTCCCTCCCCTGGTCCGTCAGATATAAATTTTATTATAGAATATTTAAAAATAAACGGTACAAAAGATTTGAGGAGTCAGTTGTCGGTCATTGGGGGAACATACAGAGTATGGGGAGGATGTTGTTATGTCAGGGTTGGCAGCACACATAATACATATAGACTGTGATGTCTCGCCTTTTTTCAGACCAGACGCCATAGCCAGCACTGGGATCATGGAGCCCGCTCAGATCACCGCGGCAATTATGAGCACTATGATCACCACGCCTATTGGAATAATGGGTTGAGATCGCAATGCCCGGATGATGCAAAGCAGTGCCGCGAGGGGTTCTGGGTACATTGCGTCAGGCCCCTCCCCCGCCGTCACAGCAACGGCAGACAATAGATTCGCGCCTTTTTACCTGGGTTACCTGTGCAGACAACATACCACGCCAAGCATTGAGCCCGCTCAGCTCAGCT
>NW_020705907.1:0-1363 GCF_002925995.2 Terrapene triunguis
GGCTGTGCATGCTGGTTTGTTATTGTAGGGTCAGTCGGTGCAGGGGCAGTGCATGCTGGTTTGTTATTGTAGGGTCATCAGTGTTGCACAGGGAGGATGCGCTCTAGGGCCAGAAGAGGTATTTTTGCTGCTCCCTTGCTGGAGTTCTGTTTCAAAGGCGAGCGGTGGCTCACCATGCATCGCCTTCGCCTCTTACAGCGCGGCTGATTAATATTCTGCGGCGGGAGGCCCAGCTGTCACAGCGGAGGACTACAAGTGAAACGAGTGGGCTCCGGAGGATTGGCCTGGGAGCGTCCCGAGTTCATAAATAATCCGGGACTCACTGCTCCTTCTTAAATATTTGAAGCAGAGTTTTTCCAAAGGCAGTTTAAGTGCTCCTTGCATAATTCTGGATTTAATGGCACTTCAAATAAACGAAACGGATTCAAATCCTGGCATGGGATTCAGAGGGACTGGCAAAGGAACAGCCTCAAACCAAGAAACTCCCACCCCATCAGTGTAGCTAGGCCTAGATAAACATTGGTTTGTTATTGTAGGGTCTCCTGCTCAGTCTGGCTTTATTGTAGGGTAAAAATTGTCCTGACGTGCCCAAGCCTCATTTTCAAAAGTAACTAAGGCCAAGATACTCAAAGGTGTAGAGGTTCCTTATTCCCACTGATTTTGCTGGCTGTTGACCTCCTAAATACACAGGAGTTAGACACCTAAATACCTTGGAGGAACTTGGCCGTAGTACTTTTGAAAATGGGACTTAGACACTTTGGAAAATGTGACCTAGTCTAGTGACTCGGCCACTGGACTGGGAGTCAGGACACCCGGGTTCCAATCTTGGCTGAGCCACATTTTTTCACTGGAAATGATCTGCCCCACGCAAATGTCCATTTTCATTCCAATTTTCAATTTGCCGACCAGGGCGAATTCAACCGAACAGCATCGTGTTGGATCGACATTGCCAACCCCAGCACGCTTCCGTTCGGCGTTCAAACGGCATTTCATTTGGCTCTTTGGCCGTGGAAAACCGTTGGTTTAACCATTTCACGTGGGGGAGTTTTTGATTTTTTTCATCTACCTTTTCCAATGGAAGAGGGGGGAGGTTAGAGTCGGGACAGGAAACACGTTTTTGAACTGAACAAAGTGTGAAGAAGAAGATTCTGAGGCCGAAGGGACCACTGTGCTCATCAAGTCTGACCTCCTGTGTTACACAGGCCAGAAACCTGCCCCCCAAAAATTCTAGACTGTAAAACGGCCAATGAGAGCTACTGTCTCTCCTTTTCCTAACTTCTCCCAACCTTTCTCCAGGGACAATAAGAGACAAGGCCGTATAAACCCCGAAGCCCCAAGCCAATATAGAAACAGACGTTTTCGA
>NW_020705908.1:0-1333 GCF_002925995.2 Terrapene triunguis
TCAGTCGGTGCAGGGGCTGTGCATGCTGGTTTGTTATTGTAGGGTCATCAGTGTTGCACAGGGAGGATGCGCTCTAGGGCCAGCAGAGGTATTTTTGCTGCTCCCTTGCTGGAGTTCTGTTTCAAAGGCGAGCGGTGGCTCACCATGCATCGCCTTCGCCTCTTACAGCGCAGCTGATTAATATTCTGCGGCGGGAGGCCCAGCTGTCACAGCGGAGGACTGCAAGTGAAACGAGTGGGCTCCGGAGGATTGGCCTGGGAGCGTCCCGAGTTCATAAATAATCCGGGACTCACTGCTCCTTCTTAAATATTTGAAGCAGAGTTTTTCCAAAGGCAGTTTAAGTGCTCCTTGCATAATTCTGGATTTAATGGCACTTCAAATAAACGAAACGGATTCAAATCCTGGCATGGGATTCAGAGGGACTGGCAAAGGAACAGCCTCAAACCAAGAAACTCCTACCCCATCAGCGTAGCTAGGCCTAGATAAACATTGGTTTGTTATTGTAGGGTCTCCTGCTCAGTCTGGCTTTATTGTAGGGTAAAAATTGTCCTGACGTGCCCAAGCCTCATTTTCAAAAGTAACTAAGGCCAAGATACTCAAAGGTGTAGAGGTTCCTTATTCCCACTGATTTTGCTAGCTGTTGACTTCCTAAATACACAGGAGTTAGACACCTAAATACCTTGGAGGAACTTGGCCGTAGTACTTTTGAAAATGGGACTTGGACACTTTGGAAAATGTGACCTAGTCTAGTGACTCGGCCACTGGACTGGGAGTCAGGACACCCGGGTTCCAATCTTGGCTGAGCCACATTTTTTCACTGGAAATGATCTGCCCCACGCAAATGTCCATTTTCATTCCAATTTTCAATTTGCCGACCAGGGCGAATTCAACCGAACAGCATCGTGTTGGATCGACATTGCCAACCCCAGCACGCTTCTGTTCGGCGTTCAAACGGCATTTCATTTGGCTCTTTGGCCGTGGAAAACCGTTGGTTTAACCATTTCACGTGGGGGAGTTTTTGATTTTTTTCATCTACCTTTTCCAATGGAAGAGGGGGGAGGTTAGAGTCGGGACAGGAAACACTTTTTTGAACTGAACAAAGTGTGAAGAAGAAGATTCTGAGGCCGAAGGGACCACTGTGCTCATCTAGTCTGACCTCCTGTGTTACACAGGCCAGAAACCTGCCCCCCAAAAATTCTAGACTGTAAAACGGCCAATGAGAGCTACTGTCTCTCCTTTTCCTAACTTCTCCCAACCTTTCTCCAGGGACAATAAGAGACAAGGCAGTATAAACCCCGAAGCCCCAAGCCAATATAGAAACAGACGTTTTCGA
>NW_020705909.1:0-1614 GCF_002925995.2 Terrapene triunguis
GAAATGGTTGTGAAGTGTTGGGAGGGGATGAGGTGCCCATTGCACACACAGGAGATAGGACAGAGAGACTGTCACGGGAGTTGGGGGAAGGAGGGAGGGTCTCTGGCTGGAGAGTAGCTTGTTGTTCACGGCGGAAATGAAGGGAACATGAAGATTGCTGATGTAGCTGGAAGTGAGGACTTTAGGTGGGGACGAGGCAGGTTTCCTGCAAAAGGAGAATAAAGACAATTCTTTGTGAGGCTCCTACAGAATAATTTTAGATCTTCTTTATTCTCCAGCCTGCCTCGACTTGCCCTCTGCTCTCGCGTAATAACTTGGTTACTTGTTGATGTGCTCCTCCTCTGTGCACACAGGGCACTTGTAGAGCGCTACTGCCCTGCCCATCAGGCTGTGTTTTACCGTTCCGTTTGTAATCATCAGCACGTCCATCCTCAAACACCATTCAAACCTTACTGCATAAATGCTCGTTGTATCCCTTTGAGAGTGGGTGTTATCTCCTACTTACACCTGGGGAAACTGAGGCACAGAGATGTTAAATGGTTTGTCCACGCCACACAGGACCCGAATCTCTACTCACATTGCTGTCAATCAGGAATCACCCTAGTGGCGTCAAGTAAGCTACAAGGGTGAAAATGTAGAGAATCAGGCACAGAGTATCACAGAGGGAATAGAACCCAGGAGTCCTGATTCCCAGTCTTGTGCTCAGAATGCCAGCCTACCCCTCTCCGTCTCAGTCATCTTATGACAATACTGCACTTCCCAGATGCCATGTCGGACTAGATGTGTGATTGCTGCCCTGCAAATTTCAGGCAAAATGTTAAAATGAGGGTGACTAGAGCAGTGTCTGGTTAAGCCCTCTTATACCTATGGCATCCCCAGCCAGGACAGACTCCTATGCCCAGATCCTCAAAGGTATTTAGGCACCTATTTCAGTGGAAGTTGGGAGCCTAAATACCTTTCAGGATCTGGGCCTTAGTGCTCTCTTGAAGGCTAAGTAGGGGGTTGGTTGTTGTGCTGTTCACACTGTAAGAGTCACAAGGGTTTTGAACAGCTGGCTGGGGGATACAGGAAGCCCCTCGGCCCCCGGCTGGAAGCTGCAGTAAGCAACTAGCCCCAGAAAAAAGGGTGAGGGGGAAGAGGAGCACTGCTACCTTTTGGAGTAGCAGTAAGGGGTGCATTTTAGCACATTATGCTTCAGCTCTCCCATGACCCATCCTGCTCTGTACCAGGGAGACGCCAACTAGCCACTACCCCTCTCTTCCCCCAGTGCTCCTTGGGTACGTTAGGAAAGAATTTTACCCCCTAAATGATGACCATGAATGATGTGTGCAATAATTGGTGCTAACTCCAACTTGCTTGCATCTTATTTTTCAGACTATGAAAATATCTTAGACAGGAATCAGGAGCCAGGTATGGAAAAGAACAGGAACATTTTAGACCCCAGTATGATCATGTGTGGGGAAAGTACGTTGGGTTGCTAGAGCTGGTCCCCAGCTAAAAGCTCCAAACATCCCTGAACGTTCAAGACCATACATGTGATGTGTGCACATAGCTCCTCAGGTTATAGTACTCACGGTTGGCGTGGCTTACGGTGGTTATTGCTGTCTGATGGGG
>NW_020705910.1:0-1176 GCF_002925995.2 Terrapene triunguis
GACGATTCCTCCAATCAAGAGAAAACAGGTGTGTGGCCATCACACTCTGCCAGAGTTAAGTGGGGGAAGTGAGGCACATATGCTGATGGCAATGACTAGCTGCTTGTGAAGGAGGAAGACGTGCATGGCTGTAAAGTGGCTAGTGGAGGGAAATGGTTGTGAAGTTTTGGGAGGGGACAAGGTGACTCAGGTATTGAATTCACTAAAAGTTGTATCTTTCAGTACTTGAACATTTTGCATTTCACTGTTGGGCTGGCTCAGTTTGGTAACGGTATTGTTCTCCCTCTAAAGATTGCAGACTGAAAACCTGCCCTGGGAAAGGGGCATGGCGTGATGTGATATTAGAACATGAAAGCTTTGTGCCAAAATGTTTTAGTTAATACAAACAACAACCAATTTTAAACAGTCTGGGGAAAATACTCACTTCTAATGATCGTGTTTCACTTCCATGGTGTCTGTGATGCCCTAATCCTACTAGTTCTTCTTCGAGTGATTGCTCATGTGTATTCCACAGTAGGTGTGCATGCTCGCCACGTGCACCGGTGCCGGAAGTTTTTCCCTAGCAGTACCCGTAGGGGGGGAGCGCCCCCCACGACCCCTGGAGTGGCGCCTGCCTGGCGGTGTATAAGGGGAGCTACGCGCTCCCCCCCACCCTCAGTTCCTTCTTACTGCCAGTGAAGGTGCCTTGGAACTGCCCTGCTCCAACTTCGCTGTAGCTGTGGGTTCTTATCACTTGCTGAGGAGTTGAAGATACAGGGAGGGGAATAGGAACTGCTGAGCAGGGATAAAGCCTGCTGTGCCCTAGCCAGAATGCTTAGGGGGAAGGAGGGGAAAGCTGCTTGGTTTGTGCTGCCAGGCATGGAGATCGCCTCTGTCTTTAGAGAAAAAGAAGTTATTCTCTGTGGTGGTTGTCAGATCCAGAGTAGTGTGGAAGGTAATGGGCTTGATTCTTCGCTGTCTTGCCCCTTAGTGTAGTCATTTGCATCTGTGCAAAGTGCCTGTAAAACTCTATCGATCGGAATGAATAGTATTTTACACCCACTATGCACAGGTGTAAGTGGTAGCACAAGATGCAGAGCAGCAGAGAATCAGGTCCCAGAGTAGATTGGCTGCTTAGGCTTTCTAGAGGCAGTAGATAGGAGACTGCAAAATTAATAAAATTATAATTTATTCTTA
>NW_020705911.1:0-2172 GCF_002925995.2 Terrapene triunguis
ATGAGGTGCCCATTGCACACACAGGAGGGTAGGACAGAGACACTGTTACGGGAATTGGGGGAAGGAGGGAGGGTCTCTGGCTGGAGAGTAGCTTGTTGTTCACAGGGGAAATGAAGGGAGCATGAAAGTTGCTGATGTAGCTGGATGTGAGGACTTTGGGTGAGGACTGGAGGCAGCTTTCCTGCAAAAGGAGAATAAAGACAATTCTCTGTGAGGCTCCTACAGAACAATTTTAGAACTTCTTTATTCTCCAGCCTGCCTCGGCTTGCCCTCTCTGCTTTGACGTAATGACCTGGTTACTTGCTGATGTGCTCCTACTCCGTGCACACTGGGCACTTGTAGAGCACTATTGCCCTGCCCATCAGCCTGTGTTTTACCGTTCCGTTTGTAATAATCAGCACATCCATCCTCAAACACCATCCAAACATTACTGCATAAATCCTCGTTGTGCCCCTTTGAGAGTGGGTGTTATCTCCTACTTACACCCGGGGAAACTGAGGCACAGAGAGGTGAAATGGTTTGTCCAAGCCACACAGGACCCGAGTCTCCACTCACATTGCTGTCAATCAGAAATCACCCTAGTGGTTTCAAGTAAGCTACAAGGGTGAAATGAATAGAGAATCAGGCACAGAGTATCACAGAGGGAATAGAACCCAGGAGTCCTGATTCCCAGTCTTGTGCTCAGAATACTAGCCTATCCCTCTCCATCTCAGTCATCTTATGACAATACCACACTTCCCAGACACAATGTCAGACTAGATGTGTGATTGCTGCCCTGCAAATTTCAGGCAAAATGTTAATATGAGGGTGACTAGAGCAGTGTCTGGTTAAGCCCTCTTATACCTATGGCACCCCCAGCCAGGACAGACTCCTCGTCCCAGATTCTCAAAGGTATTTAGGCACCTATTTCAGTGGAAGTTGGGAGCCTAAATACCTTTCAGGACCTGGGCCTTGGTGCTCTCTTGAAGGCTAAGGGGGGGATTGGTCGTTGTTCTTGTTCACACTGCAAGAGTCACAAGGGTTTTGTACAGCTGGCTGGGGGACACAGCAAGCCCCTCGGCCCCCGGCTGGAAGCTGCAATAAGCACATAGCTCCTCAGGTTATAGTACTCACGGTTGGCGTGGCTTTCGGTGTTTAATGCTGTCTGATGGGGGGGGGGGTATCTCAAAGGTGCTGAATGGCCCTAGATGTTGGAGTTGTAGATAGCAGATTAACAGATATCCATATAAGGACTGGGATTGGTTGGCAGCACTTGTGGTAGCAAATCAGTGGTTGTAGATGAAGTGGTTAATGTGTCTAATTATCCTCGGCTTCTCAGGTTCCAATTCCAGATTAAATCATGAATTAGGGATGGAATTCACTAGAAGTTGCACCTTTCAGTGCTTGACCATGTTGCATTTCACTGGTAGGCTGGCTCAGTTTGGTAACAGTATTGCTCTAGCCACAGACGACTCGTGTCTCCCAATCCGGTGGGGTGGGGTGGGGTGGGGACACGTGTAAAGGGGAGGACACGTGACCGCCCCACATGTCTCCTTTGCCCAGCGACCTCTGCCCTCTGCTAACCTATGCCCAGCCCAGGGCCGCCGCGCTCTCCCCACCCCACCAGAGTTACCTGCGGGGGAGTGGGGACTCTGTCCTCCTACTGCGCCTCCCGCTCCCCCTCCCATCCCCCAGCATGTTCAGCTTCTTCCCCTGGCAGCCAGGCCTGGGCAGGGTGAGGGACGGAGATGTTTCTCACGCCAGCTGAAGCTGGCCACTCTGGGTTCTGTGCAGTGCAGCAGTTGCCTGAGAGAGCCTGGCTGGGGTGGCAGCCTGCTCCGCCCCTTCTCCTCCCCACCCTAGCTCAATATTTCCTCTCCTTACTCCACTGTTGTACAACTAGCTGTATGCTGGTGGGTTGCTGCTGTCCACCCCAGAGGTGGCTGCGTTTCAGCAGCTCTGCACAGGGATCGTTTGTGAAGCTCTTCGGGGACTATCGGGCATGGAAGTTGTAAAATGTGAAAATATTCACAGCTCCTTTTAGCCAGATAATTTCATATGAACTGTACAGAGAACATCCAAATGAATCAGTGCTGGTGATCAGTGCTGGTTGGGGGCATTTGTTGGGGACTGAAACCACCTGGGAGAAGCTGATGGGTTCAATAAACCCAGATGATAAATAATGAGCAGTAA
>NW_020705912.1:0-1225 GCF_002925995.2 Terrapene triunguis
TTAGAATCCTGCTGTAACTGCTGCAGCAGATTGCATGTATTTCCTGGGTGCCCTAGTTCAAAATTTCCTCTAATTATTTCACTGTTGTACAGCTAGCTGTATGCTGGTGGGTTGCTGTTGTCCACCTCAGAGGTGGCTGGATTTCAGCAACTCTGCACAGAGATAGTTTGTGAAGCTCTTCGGTGACTATCAGGCATGGAAGTTGTAAAATGTGAAAATATTCTCAGTTCCTTTTAGCCAGATAATTCCACTGCTCTAGCCATAGATGACTCATGTCTCCCAATCCTGGGGGCGGGGTGGGGACACAAATCTAAAAGGGGGGACACGTGACCGCCCCACATGTCTCCTTTGCCCAACAACCTCCACCCTCGCCTGCCCTGTGCCCAGCCCGGGGCCGCCGCGCTCTCCCTACCCCACCAGTGTTACCTGCGGGGGAGAGGGGACTCTGTCCTCTCACTGCATCTCCGCCTCTCCCAGTCCCCCGGCATGTTCAGCTGCTCTCCCTGGCAGCCGGGCCTGGGCGGGGCGCGGAAGGGAGACGCTTCTCACACCAGCTGAAGCTGGCCACTCTGAGTCACCGACTCTGTGCAGTGCGGCCGCTCCCTGAGAGCCTAGCTGGGGCGGAAGCCTGCACTACTCGCTCTCCTCCCAGCCCAGCTCAAAATGTCCCCTCCTTACTCCACTGTTGTACAACTAGCTGTATGCTGGTGGGTTGCTGTTGTCCACCCCAGAGGTGGCTGCGTTTCAGCAGCTCTGCACAGAGATCATTTGTGAAGCTCTTTGGCGACTATCAGGCACGGAAGTTGTAAAATGTGAAAATATTCACAACTCCTTTTAGCCAGATAATTTCATATGAACTGTCCAGAGAACATCCAAGTGAATCAGTGCTGGTGATCAGTGCTGGTTGGGGGCGTTTGTTGGGGACTGAAACCATCTGGGAGAAGCTGATGGGTTCAGTAATCCCAGATGATAAATAATGCACAGCAAATGGCCTGGCAGAAATTATTTATTCCTGTTTAAATGTATCCTGTTATGTACACATGAAGTTTATACAATTATCTCTCCCCTTTGTAGAGGAAAAGAAGAACTCAAAAGAGAGTCTATCAAGGAGCCAGGCTGACGATTCCTCCAATCAAGAGAATCCAGGTGTGTGCCCATCACACTCAGGCCAGAGTTAAGTGGGGGAAGTGAGGCACATGTGCTGCATGGCAGTGACTAGCTGCTT
>NW_020705913.1:0-4145 GCF_002925995.2 Terrapene triunguis
ATTTAACCAATTCTAACTCTCATCTCTATCTTTTTCCTTTTATGAATAAACCTTTAGATTTTAGATTCTAAAGGATTGGCAACAGCGTGATTTGTGGGTAAGATCTGATTTGTATATTGACCTGGGTCTGGGGCTTGGTCCTTTGGGATCAGGAGAACCTTTTTCTTTTACTGGGGCATTGGTTTTCACAACCATTTGTCCCCATAACGAGTGGTACTGGTGGTGATACTGGGAAACTGGAGTGTCTAAGGAGATTGCTTGTGAGACTTGCGGTTAGCCAGTGGGGTGAGACCGAAGTCCTCTTAGTCTGGCTGGTTTGGTTTGCCTTAGAGGTGGAAAAACCCCCAGCCTTGGGCTGTAACTGCCCTGTTTGAGCAATTTGTCCTGAGTTGGCGCTCTCAGTTGGGTTCCGCCAGAACCGCATCGTCACAGTGGCGTAGTCGTGCTTGGATCCACAGAACCAGGTCAATTAAGCTTTGGGTCAGAACCCCACGCTATCCAAATTTGAATTTTGGGATTGAGAGTTTGGTTGGTTAAAGAACAGTTGCAATGGGTGAGCAAAGAGCATATGAGGGCCTTGACAAAAAAGCCCTGAAAGATTTGTGTTCAGAAAAGGGGATAAGCTTTAGAAAGAAAGCTACAAATCAAGAACTGCGAGATCTGTTAATGGCCAGTGATCAGAAGGCAGGAGATGCCACAGAAGCTGCAGAAGCAATTGGAATGCAAAAGGCAGCAAGTAAACTGCAACTTGAGCATGAACAAAGACTGGCAGAAATTCGATTGCAGGAACTAGAAGCTGAAGCAAAAGTGCAAAGACTTCAGCTTCAAGTCAAAAAAGCATGGGAAGAAAAGCAGAAATTGTATCCTCTTGAAAGTCCAGTTTATAACAATGTTGGTATGTTGTATAACTCTGAGCAGTTGTCTGGGTGTAACCAAATGTACCCCAATACTGCCACCTTTTATGTAAATGCTTTTACTGTGTGTTCAGTAGAGGGTGGCTCCATAACTTGTGCCAATGCTCTATATGGGAGTGGCAAGGTGCCTGGTAAGGAAGCTGCCCCACTCTCCCAGTCTTTGTCTGTAATCAGCCCTGTGTGCTGGGACAAAGGAGAAGAAGGCAGGAAAAGTTTGGAGGAGCCAAGGCAGCCTTGCGAGCTAATGGCTTTGTCTAGTCAGCAGTTTGGGAAGGCAGGGATAGTGGAAAATGGATGTCCCTATACCTTACCTGTTTCCTGTGTGGAGAATACTGATAGTGAAGGAAATGTGCCTGTATCTGTCAGGGGTATTGACTTGCCTATGGAGGAAGCTACCTCAGTCTCCAAGCAGTTGTCTGTGAACAGCCCTGTGTGCTGGGACAAGGGAAATGAAATCCCGAGCTGTGTGTCTGGTAAAAAAGGTGTCTCCAGCTCTTCTTTGTCTGTGGAGCAGACAGAAGGTGCCTATCAGCCTGTGATGGTTGAGATTAGTGCAGTTGTCTCAGAGTTGGTTCTGAATTCAACTAAAGCCCAGAAAGGGAATGGTCCTAAGTCTGTGTCTGCTGGGGAGAATGGCACTGTAACTAAGTTGCATCCAGTTAGTGTCTTAGCAAAATCCCAGAGACCAGACAATTCTGGTGCTTATATTTTGCCTATTGCTAATGTGTGGTTGGTAAAGGATGTAGCAACTCTGTCTGATCAGGGTAATACCCTAGCCAGGGCACAAGGAGAGCATGAAGGTGATTTGGTTGTGTTACCTACTGATGGTGTGGAAACTTGTAGCAAGAAGGAAAGGATTCCTGAACTTGTGTGTGGCAAAGGGAAGGGAAATGTTTCTAATCTTTTATCTAGGAAGTCTATGGGTTTGCCTGAAAGGGGATTGTGTAGAAATCTGTCTGATGGGCCAAAGGTGATCCTGGATGTAAGTAAGACCCAGAAAAAGTCTGTTGTTGCTCAGGGAAGTGTTCCTTTAGAGCAAGCCCTAGGTGAAGAGGGTAAGGGCAAAATTTCTGTGAGGGGTGATTTGCTGCTTAGAAAAGCTCCTGGGGAAAGGAATCCTCATGGTAATCTGTGCAAGCAGTTCCCTGCAACTGAAGGGTGTGAGGGTGATTTAATCAAGGCAGTTTCAGTTCCTAACAGCCAGAAATTTTCTGTTGTGAATGGATCCACTGACTTTCCTTTCGAAAGATCCAGTGTGGGTGGCTTTGAGAAGGTCTCAGATGGAGTAAGAGCTGTTAAGAAAGTTGAGCAACCCTATAACCAAGTGGCTGTGTTTGGCCAGCTTGTTGGGAAGACAATGGTGTTGGGACAGGACTGTCTCCATTCTAATTCTTTAAGTGAGCAGTCTGTGCTTCAGGGTCTGAGGACAGATTTGGTTACTGGTG
The DNA here is from genome assembly GCF_002925995.2 of Terrapene triunguis. Lineage (NCBI taxonomy): Eukaryota > Metazoa > Chordata > Testudines > Emydidae > Terrapene > Terrapene triunguis. Next base: position 2,360 of record NW_020705913.1, read on the forward strand.
TTTCAAAGCAGAACAGTTTTATGGCTAAATGCTTGAGGATGCAGGGGAGAGCAGGCAAACTCTCACCCTCAGACTCTTTGGATTTGTGTGGTATCTCTTTAAGACAGAGTCCAGCCTTGGAAATGATAGCAGTTACGAATATGAAAACTGGTGGACTGGCTCTGGTCTGGGGGAGTGCAAATTACTTGCCTGGCTGGGAGAGGAAGGACTTGCTAATAGCTGTTAGCACAGAGAGCCCACCCCATCAGCCAGTGAATTCTGTTAAGCAAGAGAAATCAGGGTTTGATCCTGCAGGACAAGGAGGAAAGAGAAAACTGAATTTTGCAAAGGAAAGCAACAGGTTAACCCTAAAATGCCCAAACTCCAATGGTATTGAGCCAAAGGTGTGGCATGACAACCATGATTGTAGATGGACACTTGCAATGGATTTGTTGTTAATGCTAATGGTGATTTTGTAACTAATGTGTTGCTATTACCAAGAACTGTAAGAATGTACAATGTTCCTAATCTGTTGGAAAATCCCTTGAACATGTTAAAAGGAATACATGAGAACACACTTTATGTTAAAAGGCCTTGTTATACTGATGTTTCACAGTTACTGCCTGTAAACGGTATTGGAACTTTTCACAGGAGAAAAGACATTCCAAAGCTAATGTGCTGTATGAAAAGGGAAACTGAGGCACACTACCATATTGCTTTCATGGCTAAATGCCAAGATTCCTGTACTATGAACATCATTAATATCTACATTGATTTAATGTTAATTGGGTTCCAAACATTTGCCAGAGCTTGTGTGGATAAAGTAGCTGTTTTCTTTAGCTCTTGGCAAGATCACATGAGACATTCAGGAACCATGCTGCAAGAGCAGATCTAATCCACTATTGTTCTAACTAAGTTTTACCTTGAGTTTGTAAAGAGGTTCAATCATGTTGTTGAACATGACTTTGATAAACCATTTCTGTTATACACTGATATGGCTTCTAACCCCAATACTAGCTGTAGTGAGACAAACCCAAGGATGGGGAGCTCTTGGGATGCAGTCAGTGATGTTTGTGTCATCGCTTCCTGCATCAATTTTGCGTTGGGGGTGTGACATTATTGATATAATCTGGGACCATATAGATCATTGTTGCAACCAAGGTCCTGTAGTGGCACCAAAATCTTGTATAAAGGGGGTCAAATGGGGTGTCTTAGACAAGGTTATGGTTTACTGGTTATGATTATGCTGTCTATATGTGTGTATCAATTTTGTAGTTGAAGTTATGAATATTGGCTCTATACTGTCTGTATTTCAAATTTATGCTATGCTGCTGGGTGACATCCCAGACAAGCTGGGATTAGCTCTGCCTAGCCTGCTTGATGGCCCATTAAGGACCATCAGCTATACAATGGACCCATTGAGAGAAGGCAAATATGCCTTGAGACTCAGCAAAGTATGCAGGGACTGGCCCATGTGACTCCAGGCTCCATTTTGCTGTAATTTTCCACAGTAAGAACAAAGAGGTGTTCTTACACCTGGAAGAGACTATATAAGGCTGATGCCTCATCTCCATCTGGTCTTCAATCCTGCTTCATACCTCTGGAGGAACTTTGCTACAAGCTGAAGCTTTGAACAAAGGACTGAGGACCCATCCCAGCGGGGGATGTACTCCAGAGACTTGATTTGAACCTGCAGTTTATTCTATCACTACTGCAAGCCTGAACCAAGAACTTTGCCATTACTGTATGTAATTGATTCTATTTAACCAATTCTAACTCTCATCTCTATCTTTTTCCTTTTATGAAT
>NW_020705914.1:0-5215 GCF_002925995.2 Terrapene triunguis
CCCTACATTTGAACCCTAAAGTTCAAAGTGGGGATCCAGCCTTGACATGGTGGCATAGCGGTGGAGATCGTTTTAACCCAAAAGCCAGTAAGAGATTTTTTTTTCTCCTTCTAGCTGCTTGGAGAGCAGAGCTGAAGGTAGATGCATATCTTATCTCTCCTTGCCTGAAGGCAGAGGTGTTAAGTTTTTTTAACGAGGTCCTTTGTTAAGAGAAGGGTTCAAAGGGAGCAAACTTTGACTAACTGGTAAAGGTAATTTACAGGCTGAAGTGTTTTTTTTTCTTTTTACATCCTCGGGAGTAGCTTGTTAGAAAGTCTCTGTTAACTCAGCAGCAGCCAGAGCTAAGTACACATCCCAGTCTCAGTCAACTGCAGAGGGTGTGACCCAGCACAAGAAAACAGGAAAATGACTGCCAAAGAACTAACTAAAAAAATAGAACTGGCCAGACTAGAAGCAGAAGAAAACGAGAGAAAACATCAGAGACTGCTTGAAATTAAAAAACTCGAGGCAGAGCAGCATGAAAGAGAAGAAAAAGCCAAACAGGAGGCCCATGAAAGAGAAGAAAAAGCCAAACAGGAGGCCCACAAGAGAGAGATGGAACTGGAAGCAGCAAGGACTAGGCAGAATGCAGCAGACCATCCTAACAACTCCTCTCCAGGTACCACTTCCCATCCCAGGAAATTCCCCACCTACAAGGCAGGCGATGATACTGAGGCCTTCTTAGAAAATTTTGAAAGGGCCTGCCTTGGATACAACATCCCTCTAACCCAGTACATGGTAGAGCTGAGACCGCAGCTCAGTGGACCCTTAGCAGAGATGGCGGCTGAAATGCCTAAGGAACACATGAACAGTTATGAACTTTTTAAAAACAAGGCCAGAATCAGAATGGGGCTAACACCTGAGCATGCCCGTCGGCGGTTCAGAGCCCTAAGGTGGAAACCCGATGTGTCATTTACCCGACATGCCTACCACATTGGGAAAAATTGGGATGCCTGGATATCAGGAGCAAATGTTAAATCTACGGAAGAGTTGCCCTTCCTATTGCAAATGGAGCAGTTTTTAGAGGGTGTTCCTGAGGAAATAGAAAGGTACATCCTAGATGGGAAGCCCAAAACTGTAACCGAGGCGGGGGAGATTGGAGCCAAATGGGTGGAGGTGACAGAAAAGAAAAAAGCTAGTAGCAGTTGGAGCGAATATCAGAAGGGGCAAGCCGAAACAAAACCTTACCACCGGGGACAACCCAAGGCCCCACCCACATCCCAAGGGAAACCCCAGACGCCTTCTCACCCCACCCCACCAGTCTCCACCAACCAACATCGCCCCGGTGATACCTTAGCAGGGCGATGTTTTAAATGTAATGAACTGGGGCATATAAAGGCTCACTGCCCCAAGAACCCCAACCGATTACAGTTCATTACACCCCAGTCACACCAAAGATCCCCAGACCCAGATGCCTCTCTCATACCCTCGGAGCGAAGGGAAACCTTGAGAGTGGGCGGTAAGAAGGTTATCGCTTGGAGGGATACTGGGGCACAAGTGTCAACTATCCACCAATCCCTAGTGGACCCCAAACTCATCAACCCGGAGGCTACAGTGACAATTCAACCCTTCGTGTCACAGTCTGTAACCTTGCCTACAGCCCAGTTGCATGTCCAGTACAAGGGCTGGGCAGGAATGTGGACTTTTGCAGTCTATGACAATTATCCCATCCCCATGCTGCTGGGGGAAGACTTGGCCAACCATGTGAAGCTAGCCAAGAGGGTGGGAATAGTCACCCGCAGCCAGGCTAAGCAAGCTTTCACCCCCATCCCTGTTCCTGAGCCGTCCACCAGAGCCCCGTCGGTGTTACCGGAGACCCAAACACAGGTGGTGGAACCGGATCCCCTGCCAACGACTGCAACAGCCGTAGTGGATCCAATCCCAGAGACCCAGCCAAAGCCAGTCCCGGAACCGGAACTGACAACGCAACCAGCACCAGAACCATTGCCAGCACTGAGTCCAGCGCTTGCAAACCCATCTACAACTCCAATGCCAGAGGGCACCAGCGAGCCTGAACTGGCGGAAGTAGCAGATAACCCTACCCAAGAGGCTCAGCCAGAGCCTGAAATACCACATAGTGCACCAGCGGACAGCGGTTCACAGTCAATGGAAACAGTCCCAGCACCTGCATCGCTTCCAGAGGGACCAAGCCCCAGTCCACAGTCCAAGGAGGAACTGATGTCTCCAGCATCAAGGGAACAGTTCCAGGCCGAGCAGGAAGCAGATGACAGCCTTCAGAAGGCTTGGGCGGCGGCACGGAGCACCCCACCGCCTCTCAGCTCTTCTAACCGATCCCGGTTTGTTGTAGAAAAAGGACTTTTATACAAGGAGACTCTTTCTGGTGGGCACCAGGAAGACTGGCATCCTCAAAGACAGTTGGTAGTTCCCACCAAGTATCGGGTAAAGCTCTTGAGCTTAGCCCATGATCATCCCAGTGGCCATTCTGGGGTGAACAGAACCAAAGACCGGTTGGGGAAGTCCTTCCACTGGGAGGGAATGGGCAAGGACGTTGCTAATTATGTCCGGTCTTGTGAGGTGTGCCAACGAGTGGGAAAGCCCCAAGACCAGGTTAAAGCCCCTCTCCAGCCACTACCCATAATTGAGGTCCCATTTCAGCGAGTAGCTGTGGATATTCTGGGTCCTTTCCCAAAGAAGACACCCAGAGGAAAGCAGTACGTACTGACTTTCATGGATTTTGCTACCCGATGGCCGGAAGCTGTACCCTTAAGCAACACCAAGGCTAAAAGTGTGTGCCAGGCATTAGCAGACATTTTTGCCAGGGTAGGGTGGCCCTCCGACATCCTTACAGATTCGGGAACTAATTTCCTGGCAGGGAACATGAAAAACCTGTGGGAAGCTCATGGGGTGAATCACTTGGTTGCCACCCCTCATCACCATCAAACCAATGGTCTGGTGGAGAGGTTTAATGGAACTTTGGGGGCCATGATACGTAAATTCATAAATGAACACTCCAATGATTGGGACCTAGTGTTGCAGCAGTTGCTTTTTGCCTACAGGGCTGTACCACATCCCAGTTTAGGGTTTTCACCATTTGAACTTGTGTATGGCCGCGAGGTTAAGGGGCCATTACAGTTGGTGAAGCAGCAATGGGAGGGGTTTACGCCTTCTCCAGGAACTAACATTCTAGACTTTGTAAGCAACCTACAAAACACCCTCCGACACTCTTTAGCCCTTGCTAAAGAAAACCTAAAGGATGCTCAGGAAGAGCAAAAGGCCTGGTATGATAAACATTCCAGAGAACGGTCCTTCAAAGTAGGAGACCAAGTCATGGTCTTAAAGGCGCTCCAGGCCCATAAAATGGAAGCGTCGTGGGAAGGACCATTCACGGTCCAGGAGCGCCTAGGAGCTGTTAACTATCTCATAGCCTCCCCCACCTCCAACATAAAGCCTAAGGTATACCATGTTAATTCTCTTAAGCCCTTTTATTCCAGAGAATTAAACGTTTGCCAGTTTACAGCCCAGGAAACAGATGACGCGGAGTGGCCTGCAGGTGTCTACTACGAAGGAAAAAGGAATGGTGGCGTGGAAGAGGTGAACCTCTCCACGACCCTGGGACGTCTGCAGCGACAGCAGATCAAGGAGCTGTGCACAAGCTTTGCACCGATTTTCTCAGCCACTCCAGGACGGACCGAACGGGCATACCACTCCATTGACACAGGTAATGCTCACCCAATTAGAACCCCATCCTACCGGGAGTCACCTCATGCCCAAGCTGCTATACAAAGGGAGATCCAGGACATGCTACAGATGGGTATAATCCGCCCCTCTAAGAGTGCATGGGCATCTCCAGTGGTTCTAGTTCCCAAACCAGATGGGGAAATACGCTTTTGCGTGGACTACCGTAAGCTAAATGCTGTAACTCGTCCTGACAACTATCCAATGCCACGCACAGATGAGCTATTGGAAAAATTGGGACATGCCCAATTCATCTCTACTTTAGACTTAACCAAAGGGTACTGGCAAGTACCACTAGATGAACCCGCTAAGGAAAGGTCCGCCTTCGTCACCCAGGCAGGGGTGTATGAATTCAATGTACTCCCTTTCGGGTTGCGAAATGCACCCGCTACCTTCCAAAGACTTGTAGATGGTCTCTTAGCGGGATTGGGAGAATCTGCAGTTGCCTACCTCGATGATGTGGCCATTTTTTCTGATTCATGGTCAGAACACCTGGAGCACCTGGGAAAAGTCTTCGAGCGCATCCGACAGGCAGGACTAACTGTTAAGGCTAAAAAGTGTCAAATAGGCCAAAACAGAGTGAAGTACCTGGGGCACCAGGTGGGTCAAGGAACTATAAATCCCCTACAGGCCAAAGTGGATGCTATCCAAAAGTGGCCGGTTCCAAAGTCAAAGAAACAGGTCCAATCCTTCTTAGGCTTGGCCGGATATTATAGGCGATTTGTACCACACTACAGCCAAATCGCCGCCCCGCTGACAGACCTAACCAGAAAGAAACAGCCAAATGCAGTTCAGTGGACTGATGAGTGTCAAAAGGCCTTTAACCAGCTTAAGGCAACACTCATGTCTGACCCTGTGCTAAGGGCCCCAGACTTTGACAAACCGTTCCTAGTAACCACGGATGCGTCCGAGCGAGGCGTGGGAGCAGTTTTAATGCAGGAAGGACCGGATCAAGAATTCCATCCTGTCGTGTTTCTCAGCAAGAAACTGTCTGAGAGGGAAAGCCACTGGTCAATCAGCGAAAAGGAATGCTACGCCATTGTGTACGCGCTGGAAAAGCTATGCCCATATGTTTGGGGACGGCGTTTCCAACTACAAACAGACCATGCTGCGCTACAGTGGCTTCATACCGCCAAGGGAAATAACAAAAAACTTCTTCGGTGGAGTTTAGCTCTCCAAGATTTTGATTTTGAAATACAACACATTTCGGGAGCTTCTAACAAAGTGGCTGATGCACTCTCCCGGGAAAGTTTCCCAGAGTTAACTGGTTAACAATTGTTCTTGGAATGAAACATATTGTTAGTTTTTATATAATCAGTAGTATGTCTAAAGGTACATGTGTCTTATTAACTCTGTTTTCTCCTAGAACCCCAGGAAGAAATCACAGCCAGTGTGGAACCGAACGTCCAACACTATCTGTGATTTGGGGGGCGTGTCATAACTATAAAGGGAAGGGTAACAGCTCTCTGTGTACAGAGAC
>NW_020705915.1:0-3623 GCF_002925995.2 Terrapene triunguis
GTGAAGGTTCCTGGGAAAGCCTGCAGGAGACACTTGGCCTGCTTGCGCTGCTCCTCCGTAAGAGTGTCGTCGAGCAGGGGAGCAGGGGGGTCCTCGGTCTGGCGTGCGTGGGGGCCGAACTCAGGCTCGGGCCGGTAAGGATTAATCAGCAGGCCCTCCCGCTCCCGCCACGGTTTCAACAAGTTTACGTGGTACCGCTGCGTCTTCTTGCGCCGGTTGGGCTGGCGGATCTTGTAGGTGACGGGCCCCACCTTCCGAGCTACCTCGTAGGGTCCCTGCCAACGGGCCAGTAGCTTCGACTCGCTCGAGGGCAGGAGGAGCAGGACCCGATCACCAGGTTCAAAGTCACGTACCTGCGCCTCCCGGTTATAAGTCCATTCCTGCCTGTTCTGGGCGGCCTTTAAGTTTTCACGAGCCAGGGCCCCAGCCTGAGCAAAGTACTCCTGCAGCTGGAGGACATATTGCAGGAGGCCCTGGGTTGGAGAGGGGGACTGCTTCCAGGTTTCTCGCATTAAGTCCAACAGGCCCCGTGGACGGCGCCCGTACAACAGTTCAAACGGGGAGAACTTGGTGGAGGACTGGGGTACCTCACGGATGGCTAACAGCAGGGGAGGGAGCAACTGGTCCCACCGTCGCAGCTCCTCCGGGGGGAACTTCCGCAACATTTCTTTGAGGGTCCGGTTAAATTGCTCCACCAACCCGTCTGTCTGCGGGTGGTAGACGGAGGTCTGTAACTGTTTGACCCCCCAGGAGCTTGCAGACCTGCTGCAACAAGCGGGAGGTGAAATTCGTGCCTTGATCCGTTAGGATTTCTCGGGGCAAACCCACCCGAGCAAAGACCTTCGCCAGTTCTCCGGCAATGGTCCGGGCAGTGGTGCTCTGCAACGGAATGGCCTCTGGGAAACAGGTGGCATAGTCCACGATGATCAGGACATACTGGAACCCCAACGCACTTTTTGGGAGGGGGCCCACCAGGTCCATGCCACCCGTTCAAATGGTGTTTCCATTATAGGCATGGGTACCAGGGGTGCCCTGGGTACCCGTTACGGAGCGGCTACCTGGCACTCCGGGCAGGAGCTACAATAGTTCCTCTCCTCCTGGTGAACACCAGGCCAGAAGAACCACGTTAGAATCTGGGCAAGGGTCCTCTCCTGACCCAGATGTCCAGCAGCCGGGATGTCATGCGCCAGCTTCATCACGGCGTGCTGATGACACCGCGGTACCAGCAGCTGCGTTTGGGGCTCCTTCGTACGGGAGTCACGGTCCACCCGGTAAAGACGGTCCCATTGTAGTTCGAAGTGGGGCCACTGGGTCACGCGTTGGGGGTCGATGATGGTCCCATCGACTGCCGCTAGTTGTTCATAGGCCCCGCTAAGGGTAGGGTCAGCTCTCTGGTCACGGCAGAAATCGGTATGGAGGAGGGGCTCAACCTCCGGCCCAGGCCGGGGTTTGTTGGCTTCTCCGATTCCTGCTCGGGTTCTGGGGTCCCGGGCTCCTCTTCCGGTAGGGCCCCCTGGGACTCTCCCTCCAAGGCCGGAGTTGACCGGAGGATCTCCTCAAAGGCAGGCCAGTCCCGCCCCAGGATCACCGGGTAGGCCAGTCGAGGGGCTAAGCCAACAACGATTCGGCGGGTGACCCCAGCCACTGTTAACCGAACCCAGGCACTAGGGTACGGCCGGACATCCCCATGGATGCATTGTAGGTGAATTGTCCCTAAGTGGGGGTCCGCCTGGGGTCCCAAAGCCTGGCGAACTAGTGTCTGGCCGCAGCCTGAGTTGATCAAGGCCTCGGTGGAATGGTCACCGACAACTACCGGGACCGTGATCTTGGGAGCCTGTGGTAGCCGGGCCCAGGTGTCCCCTGCACAGACCTGACCGAAGCTACAGTCCATGTCCGTGCAGTCCCGTTGCAAGTATCCTGACTTCCCACAACGGAAGCAGGGCCCCAGTTCAGGGCGACCGCCACGGGAGGGGGCTCCTCTCGGACTCCTAGGGGGACTCCGGGGAACCCTCACGACACTCGGCACGGGGGTGAACGGTCCAGGCAGAGGGGGAGGTTCCGGGCATCTGAGCCGAGGTCCCGGGCGGGTCTCTTGCCCGTGGCCCAGGTTCCGCGGTCCGGTCGGGGCGTCCCCTCTCCGTTCGGTGTTCGTTCGGTGTTCGAGCGTTCTGGTCCGGGGTTCTGAGCTCGGAGGGCGGGTCCCACTGGTGATTCGGCCATGAGTAAGTCTTCCATTAGCACGACGGCTGCCGCTAATGTCACCGGTCGGTGGCGGAGCACCCAGGCCCGTCCTCACGTCGGGAGGATGTGTACAAATTGTTCGAGGATAACTTGCTCTGTAACCTTCTCTGCTGTCCTCGTTTCTGGCTGTAGCCACCGCCTACACGCCTCCTTCAGAGCTTGGGCCACCAGCCTGGGTCTGGTGCCCGTGGGGTACGTTTGGCTCCGGAACCGCTGCCGAAACGTCTCTGGGCTGACGTCTAAGGCATCCAAAATTGCGGCCTTCACCCGGCTATAATCCCTTGCATCTTCCGCAGCCAGCCCCCTGTATGCCGTCTGGGCAGTCCCTGTTAGGTAGGGGGCCAGAAGGGTGGCCCATTGGACCTGGGGCCACCCCGCGACCAGCGCCACCCGTTCGAACGTTACCAAAAACGTCTCAGGGTCATCGTCCGGGCCCATCTTGGTTAGTCGCACCGGGACGGCGGTGCGGGACGACCCAGCCCCGTCCCCTGGCTGCAGGTCTACAGGGTGCTGCATGGCGGTCACAAGTGGCTGCAGCCAGTCTCCCAGCTGCTGAATGAGCTGCTGCTGCTGCTGTTGCTGAAGTTGGGCAGCGGCCTGCTGTTGTTGATGCTCGAGCTGGGCAGCTGCCTGCTGCTGCTGAACGTGGGCGGCCTGCTGTCGCTCGTGACTCTCGGCCAGCAGTTGAAACAGTCGCTCCATCTCCATGGTTCTCTTGGGGAGTCTCTCCCCCTCAGGCCCTTCTCACAGGGCCAAGGGATCACTCCCCACTTCTGGTACCACGTGTGGAAGAGTTTGCCGGGGCTCGACCCTCTCCGGGGCGGCGGGGAGCCACACCGACGCACTACCTACTGGGGCTTGGGCACTTGGTCTGGCTGCAGGGTCTCCCCTGGCAGTCCTTGCAATCTTGAAAGATACAGGAAGCCCGACCCTGGATCAGGGCGGGCACCAACGTTATGTCAGGGCTCAGACCCTCAGTCAGGATTGAGCAACAATCAAACCAAGTACTTAAGCCCAGGTCCTAGGTCAGGGCGGGGCAACAAACGCTGAGTCAAGCGCTCAGGCCCTCAGTCAGGGCTGAGCAATAGTAATAGGCCTAAGCCTCAACAGGCCTGGGAGAGGGGGAGACTGTCACCCACGGGTTGGGTGGCAGGGGGGACGCAGGCCCTCCCACTCCACTGCGTCCCAGCCCGGGGCCCTAGCAGCAGCAGAAGACCCGCTGCTTGGTCAGTGGGGATCCTGGCCGCAACACACTGACATAGGCTCTGGCAGTGCTGCAGCCAGACTGGGGTCGGCTGCCCCCGGGCTACTTCACACTCCCCCTCTGGGCCTACCTGGGGGCTGGTGTCGGCCTCGGGGAGAGATCCTGGACCATGGGTTCG
>NW_020705916.1:0-1031 GCF_002925995.2 Terrapene triunguis
CCCCCCCCCCCACAGAGGACTGGGGCCCTACCCCACCCCCACTAGCTAGGGACGGCCCTGGAGACAGTTATGGAATGACTTGATCACAGTCTATAAGTACCTACATGAGGATTAAATATGGATTCAGAGCACTGTCCTTTACCTCCTCACTTAATACTAGTGCAAAGTGGTCAAGCATAGTGTCAATTTTTACATTGCCATAGTGGGGCAATTCTTATTTATCATTAGGCTACGGTGAGTCAAAGTACTGACGCCATGTGAATGATGGTTGAAGTATCCTAATAATTCTGACATCCAAAGATTAAATGGCAACTTCGAACATATATTTTCTGCATCTTTACCTGTAAAGACTCAGGGCTGGTCTGCACTACCGCTTAAGTCAATGTAAATTACGTCGCATAGGGGTGTGAAAACAACACACACACACCCCGAGCGACGTAAGTTACATCGACTTAAAGCAGTGTCCACACCACACTGTGTTGGCAGGAGAGCGTTTCTCGCTGACATAGTTTCCATCTGTCATGGAGGTGAAGTAATTATGCCAATGGGAGAGCATTCTCCCATTGGCACAGCACATCTTCATGAGACGCACTACAGCGGCTCAGCTGCATCGGTGCAACTGCGCCAATGTCGAGCGGTAGTGTAGACTTGCCTATAGAAGTGTTTATTCTCTTCAAATCCACCATCTTTTTGGGTATAACTGCCAGGATTGTATTTAATTGCTGTGAGTTCCATCATAGCAATTTCTAGCCATTGCAACGCCTCAGAAAAAGGAGATCCTCTCCTTGAAAAGTCTGTCAAGTGCCCACAACATTTACCTGTCTTGAACTCTTTAAGAATGCCCCATGTTGGGCTATATCAGCCCCACCTGGTTTTCTGCACTATGTACAAATGGCTGATAACAAAATGATGATTTCTGATTATTGCCTTCAGTGAAGTGGCCTGAACAGCAACCCTATCAACATGGTGGATGCTTTCAGATGTAGTCTTCAGTTGCCTCGAAGATATCAGCAAGAATTTAAAGTTACTAT
>NW_020705917.1:0-1031 GCF_002925995.2 Terrapene triunguis
CCCCCCCCCCCACAGAGGACTGGGGCCCTACCCCACCCCCACTAGCTAGGGACGGCCCTGGAGACAGTTATGGAATGACTTGATCACAGTCTATAAGTACCTACATGAGGATTAAATATGGATTCAGAGCACTGTCCTTTACCTCCTCACTTAATACTAGTGCAAAGTGGTCAAGCATAGTGTCAATTTTTACATTGCCATAGTGGGGCAATTCTTATTTATCATTAGGCTACGGTGAGTCAAAGTACTGACGCCATGTGAATGATGGTTGAAGTATCCTAATAATTCTGACATCCAAAGATTAAATGGCAACTTCGAACATATATTTTCTGCATCTTTACCTGTAAAGACTCAGGGCTGGTCTGCACTACCGCTTAAGTCAATGTAAATTACGTCGCATAGGGGTGTGAAAACAACACACACACACCCCGAGCGACGTAAGTTACATCGACTTAAAGCAGTGTCCACACCACACTGTGTTGGCAGGAGAGCGTTTCTCGCTGACATAGTTTCCATCTGTCATGGAGGTGAAGTAATTATGCCAATGGGAGAGCATTCTCCCATTGGCACAGCACATCTTCATGAGACGCACTACAGCGGCTCAGCTGCATCGGTGCAACTGCGCCAATGTCGAGCGGTAGTGTAGACTTGCCTATAGAAGTGTTTATTCTCTTCAAATCCACCATCTTTTTGGGTATAACTGCCAGGATTGTATTTAATTGCTGTGAGTTCCATCATAGCAATTTCTAGCCATTGCAACGCCTCAGAAAAAGGAGATCCTCTCCTTGAAAAGTCTGTCAAGTGCCCACAACATTTACCTGTCTTGAACTCTTTAAGAATGCCCCATGTTGGGCTATATCAGCCCCACCTGGTTTTCTGCACTATGTACAAATGGCTGATAACAAAATGATGATTTCTGATTATTGCCTTCAGTGAAGTGGCCTGAACAGCAACCCTATCAACATGGTGGATGCTTTCAGATGTAGTCTTCAGTTGCCTCGAAGATATCAGCAAGAATTTAAAGTTACTAT
>NW_020705918.1:0-1297 GCF_002925995.2 Terrapene triunguis
CGGGTTGGATCACAGAAACCCCCTTGGGAGCTGCCACCCGATGTGCCAAGACTACCCCTGCTTCTGTTTTCCCTGCCAGCTCAGGACTCCAGCACCCCGTCTTGCTGAATTAAACACTCCAGTCCACTTCAACACAGACCCAGGGTCTGAATCACTTGTCCCAAAACTGCAAGTTTACCCAAAAACAGCTCACAAGGGTGTGCTTGTCTTTAGCACTCAGATGCCCAACTCCCAATGGGGTCTAAACCCAGATAAATCCGTTTTACCCTGCATAAAGCTTATGCAGGGCAAACTCATAAATTGTTCGCCCTCTATAACACTGATAGAGAGATATGCACAGCTGTTTGCTCCCTCAGGTATTAATACATACTCTGAGTAAATTACTAAATAAAAAGTGATTTTATTAAATACAGACAGTAGGATTTAAGTGGTTCAAAGTAGTAACAGACAGAACAAAGTAAGTCACAAGCAAAATAAAATAAAATGCGCAAATCTATGCCTAATCAAACTAAATACAGATAATCTCACCCTCAAAGATGCTTCAGTAAGTTTTTCTCAGACTGGACACCTTCCAGGCCTGGGCACAATTCTTTCCCCTGGTACAGCTCTTGTTCCAGTTTAGGTGTTATCTAGGGGCTTCTCCATGATGGCTCCTCTCCCCTCTCTCTTCTCTTCCACCCCTTTATATATCTTTTGCATAAGGCGGGAATCCTTTGTCCCTCTGGGTTTCCACCTCCCCTCACTGGAAAAGCACCAGGTTAAAGATGGATTCCAGTTCAGGTGACATGATCACATGTCACTGCAAGACTTCATTACTCACTTGCCAGCACACACATATACAGGGAGACTTGCAGGCAAACACAGTCATCTGCAGACAATGGTCCTTGTTAATGGGAGTCATCAAGATGGTCCTGCCATGCGGGCAGGGGACTGGACTCGATGACCTCTCGAGGTCCCTTCCAGTCCTAGAATCTATGAATCTATGAATCTATGAATCTATAAGATTCCAAACCATCATTAATGGCCCACACTTTACATAATTACAATAGGCCCTCAGAGTTATGTTTTATATTTCTAGTTTTAGATACAAGAGTGGTACATTTATATAAATCAGATGATCATACTCAGTAGATTATGCACTTTGTAATGATACCTTACAAGAGACCTTTTGCACGGAGCATATCCCAGTTGCATTATATTCACTTATTACCGTATTTTCTCTAAATTTATCCCAGTTACATTATATTGACTTATTATTATATTTTTATAAAACCATGTAGACTGCACAACGTCACAC
>NW_020705919.1:0-5919 GCF_002925995.2 Terrapene triunguis
TTTAATTAAAGAAAAAGGTAAAAATCATCTCTGTAAAATCAGTATGGAGAATACTTTACAGGGTAATCAAACTTAAAGAGCTCAGAGGACCCCCCCCTCTGTCTTAGGTTCAAAGTACAGCAAACAAAGATACACACTCTGGTAAAAAGGTACATTTACAAGTTGAGAAAACAAAGTAAATCTAAGACGACTTGCTGTCTTTTTACTTACTAGTTTGAAATAGGAGAGACTTGTTTAGAAAGATGGGGAGAACCTGGATTGATGTCTGGTCCCTCTCAGTCCCAAGAGCGAACTACCCCTTAAAACAAAGAGCACACACAAAAGCCTTTCCCCCCCCCAAGATTTGAAAGTATCTTGTCTCCTTATTGGTCCTTGGGGTCAGGTGTCAGCCAGGTTACCCGAGCTTCTTAACCCTTTACAGGTAAAAGGATTTGGAGTCTCTGTACACAGAGAGCTGTTACCCTTCCCTTTATAGTTATGACACGCCCCCCAAATCACAGATAGTGTTGGACGTTCGGTTCCACACTGGCTGTGATTTCTTCCTGGAGTTCTAGGAGAAAACAGAGTTAATAAGACACATGTACCTTTAGACATACTACTGATTATATAAAAACTAACAATATGTTTCATTCCAAGAACAATTGTTAACCAGTTAACTCTGGGAAACTTTCCCGGGAGAGTGCATCAGCCACTTTGTTAGAAGCTCCCGAAATGTGTTGTATTTCAAAATCAAAATCTTGGAGAGCTAAACTCCACCGAAGAAGTTTTTTGTTATTTCCCTTGGCGGTATGAAGCCACTGTAGCGCAGCATGGTCTGTTTGTAGTTGGAAACGCCGTCCCCAAACATATGGGCGTAGCTTTTCCAGCGCGTATACAATGGCGTAGCATTCCTTTTCGCTGATTGACCAGTGGCTTTCCCTCTCAGACAGTTTCTTGCTGAGAAACACGACAGGATGGAATTCTTGATCCGGTCCTTCCTGCATTAAAACTGCTCCCACGCCTCGCTCGGAAGCATCTGTGGTTACTAGGAACGGTTTGTCAAAGTCTGGGGCCCTTAGCACAGGGTCAGACATGAGTGTTGCCTTAAGCTGGTTAAAGGCCTTTTGACACTTATCAGTCCACTGAACTGCATTTGGCTGTTTCTTTCTGGTTAGGTCTGTCAGCGGGGCGGCGATTTGGCTGTAGTGTGGTACAAATCGCCTATAATATCCGGCCAAGCCTAAGAAGGATTGGACCTGTTTCTTTGACTTTGGAACCGGCCACTTTTGGATAGCATCCACTTTGGCCTGTAGGGGATTTATAGTTCCTTGACCCACCTGGTGCCCCAGGTACGTCACTCTGTTTTGGCCTATTTGACACTTTTTAGCCTTAACAGTTAGTCCTGCCTGTCGGATGCGCTCGAAGACTTTTCCCAGGTGCTCCAGGTGTTCTGTCCATGAATCAGAAAAAATGGCCACATCATCGAGGTAGGCAACTGCAGATTCTCCCAATCCCGCTAGGAGACCATCTACAAGTCTTTGGAAGGTGGCGGGTGCATTTCGCAACCCGAAAGGGAGTACATTGAATTCGTACACCCCTGCCTGGGTGACGAAGGCTGACCTTTCCTTAGCGGGTTCATCTAGTGGTACTTGCCAGTACCCTTTGGTTAAGTCTAAAGTAGAGATGAATTGGGCATGTCCCAATTTTTCCAATAGCTCATCTGTGCGTGGCATTGGATAGTTGTCAGGACGAGTTACAGCATTTAGCTTACGGTAGTCCACGCAAAAGCGTATTTCCCCATCTGGTTTGGGAACTAGAACCACTGGAGATGCCCATGCACTGGTAGAGGGGCGGATTATACCCATCTGTAGCATGTCCTGGATCTCCCTTTGTATAGCCGCTTGGGCATGAGGTGACTCCCGGTAGGGTGGGGTTCTAATTGGGTGAGCATTACCTGTGTCAATGGAGTGGTATGCCCGTTCGGTCCGTCCTGGAGTGGCTGAGAAAATCGGTGCAAAGCTTGTGCACAGCTCCTTGATCTGCTGTCGCTGCAGACGTCCCAGGGTCGTGGAGAGGTTCACCTCTTCCACGCCACCATTCCTTGTTCCTTCGTAGTAGACACCTGCAGGCCACTCTGCGTCATCTGTTTCCTGGGCTGTAAACTGGCAAACGTTTAATCCTCTGGAATAAAAGGGCTTAAGAGAATTAACATGGTATACCTTAGGCTTTATGTTGGAGGTGGGGGAGGCTATGAGATAGTTAACAGCTCCTAGGCGCTCCTGGACCGTGAATGGTCCTTCCCACGACGCTTCCATTTTATGGGCCTGGAGCGCCTTTAAGACCATGACTTGGTCTCCTACTTTGAAGGACCGTTCTCTGGAATGTTTATCATACCAGGCCTTTTGCTCTTCCTGAGCATCCTTTAGGTTTTCTTTAGCAAGGGCTAAAGAGTGTCGGAGGGTGTTTTGTAGGTTGCTTACAAAGTCTAGAATGTTAGTTCCTGGAGAAGGCGTAAACCCCTCCCATTGCTGCTTCACCAACTGTAATGGCCCCTTAACCTCGCGGCCATACACAAGTTCAAATGGTGAAAACCCTAAACTGGGATGTGGTACAGCCCTGTAGGCAAAAAGCAACTGCTGCAACACTAGGTCCCAATCATTGGAGTGTTCATTTACGAATTTACGTATCATGGCCCCCAAAGTTCCATTAAACCTCTCCACCAGACCATTGGTTTGATGGTGATGAGGGGTGGCAACCAAGTGGTTCACCCCATGAGCTTCCCACAGGTTTTTCATGTTCCCTGCCAGGAAATTAGTTCCCGAATCTGTAAGGATGTCGGAGGGCCAACCTACCCTGGCAAAAATGTCTGCTAATGCCTGGCACACACTTTTAGTCTTGGTGTTGCTTAAGGGTACAGCTTCCGGCCATCGGGTAGCAAAATCCATGAAAGTCAGTACGTACTGCTTTCCTCTGGGTGTCTTCTTTGGGAAAGGACCCAGAATATCCACAGCTACTCGCTGAAATGGGACCTCAATTATGGGTAGTGGCTGGAGAGGGGCTTTAACCTGGTCTTGGGGCTTTCCCACTCGTTGGCACACCTCACAAGACCGGACATAATTAGCAACGTCCTTGCCCATTCCCTCCCAGTGGAAGGACTTCCCCAACCGGTCTTTGGTTCTGTTCACCCCAGAATGGCCACTGGGATGATCATGGGCTAAGCTCAAGAGCTTTACCCGATACTTAGTGGGAACTACCAACTGTTTTTGAGGATGCCAGTCTTCCTGGTGCCCACCAGAAAGAGTCTCCTTGTATAACAGTCCTTGTTCTACAACAAACCGGGATCGGTTAGAAGAGCTGAGAGGCGGTGGGGTGCTCCGCGCCGCCGCCCAAGCTTTCTGAAGGCTGTCATCTGCTTCCTGCTCGGCCTGGAACTGTTCCCTTGATGCTGGAGACATCAGTTCCTCCTTGGACCGTGGACTGGGGCTTGGTCCCTCTGGAAGCGATGCAGGTGCTGGGGCTGTTTTCATTGACTGTGAACCGCTGTCCTCTGGTGCACTATGTGGTATCTCAGGCTCTGGCTGAGCCTCTTGGGTAGGGTTATCTGCTGCTTCCGCCAGTTCAGGCTCGCTGGTGCCCTCTGGCATTGGAGTTGTAGACGGGGTTGCAAGCGCTGGACTCAGTGCTGGCAATGGTTCTGGTGCTGGTTGCGTTGCCAGTTCCGGTTCTGGGACTGGCTTTGGCTGGGTCTCTGGGATTGGATCCACTACGGCTGTTGCAGTCGTTGGCAGGGGATCCGGTTCCACCACCTGTGTTTGGGTCTCCGGTAACACAGACGGGGCTCTGGTGGACGGCTCAGGAACAGGGATGGGGGTGGAAGCTTGCTTAGCCTGGCTGCGGGTGACTATTCCCACCCTCTTGGCTAGCTTCACATGGTTGGCCAAGTCTTCCCCCAGCAGCATGGGGATGGGATAATTGTCATAGACTGCAAAAGTCCACATTCCTGCCCAGCCCTTGTACTGGACATGCAACTGGGCTGTAGGCAAGGTTACAGACTGTGACATGAAGGGTTGAATTGTCACTGTAGCCTCCGGGTTGATGAGTTTGGGGTCCACTAGGGATTGGTGGATAGTTGACACTTGTGCCCCAGTGTCCCTCCAAGCGATAACCTTCTTTCCGCCCACTCTCAAGGTTTCCCTTCGCTCCGAGGGTATGAGAGAGGCATCTGGGTCTGGGGATCTTTGGTGTGATTGGGGTGTAATGAACTGTAATCGGTTAGGGTTCTTGGGGCAGTGAGCCTTTATATGCCCCAGTTCATTACATTTAAAACATCGCCCTGCTAAGGTATCACCGGGGCGATGTTGGTTGATGGAGACTGGTGTGGTGGGGTGAGAAGGTGTCTGGGGTTTCCCTTGGGATGTGGGTGGGGCCTTGGGTTGTCCCCGGTGGTAAGGTTTTGTTTCGGCTTGCCCCTTCTGATATTCGCTCCAACTGCTACTAGCTTTTTTCTTTTCTGTCACCTCCACCCATTTTGGCTCCAATCTCCCCCGCCTCGGTTACAGTTTTGGGCTTCCCATCTAGGATGTACCTTTCTATTTCCTCAGGAACACCCTCTAAAAACTGCTCCATTTGCAATAGGAAGGGCAACTCTTCCGTAGATTTAACATTTGCTCCTGATATCCAGGCATCCCAATTTTTCCCAATGTGGTAGGCATGTCGGGTAAATGACACATCGGGTTTCCACCTTAGGGCTCTGAACCGCCGACGGGCATGCTCAGGTGTTAGCCCCATTCTGATTCTGGCCTTGTTTTTAAAAAGTTCATAACTGTTCATGTGTTCCTTAGGCATTTCAGCCGCCACCTCTGCTAAGGGTCCACTGAGCTGCGGCCTCAGCTCTACCATGTACTGGGTTGGAGGGATGTTGTATCCAAGGCAGGCCCTTTCAAAATTTTCTAAGAAGGCCTCAGTATCATCGCCTGCCTTGTAGGTAGGGAATTTCCTGGGATGGGAAGTGGTACCTGGAGAGGAGTTGTTAGGATGGTCTGATGCACCCTGCCTAGTCCTTGCTGCTTCCAGTTCCATCTCTTTTTCTTTCAGCTCCATCTCTCTTTTATGGGCCTCCTGTTTGGCTTTTTCTTCTCTTTCATGGGCCTCCTGTTTGGCTTTTTCCTCTCTGTCTCTCAGCTCCATCTTTCTCTTGTGGGCCGCCTCTTTGGCTTTCTCTTCTCTGTCTCTCAGCTCTATCTCTTTTTCTTTCAGCTCCATAGCTCTCTTGTGGGCCTCCTCTTTAGCTTTTTCTTCTTTGGTAGTCATTTTCCTGGTTTTCTTGTGCTGGGTCACACCCCTCTGCAGTTGACTGAAACTGGGATGTACTTAGCTCTGGCTGCTGCTGAGTTAACAGAGACTTTCTAACAAGCTACTCCCGAGGATGTAAAAAGAAAAAAAAACAATTCAACTTGTAAATTATCTTTACCAGTCAGTCAAAGTTTGCTCCCTTTGAACCCTTCTCTTAACAAAGCCCCTTGTTAAAAAAAACTTAACACCTCTGCCTTCAGGCAAGGAGAGATAAGATATGCATCTACCTTCAGCTCTGCTTTCCAAGCAGCTAGAAGGAAAAAAAAATCTTACTGGCTTTTGGGTTTAAACAATCTCCACCGCTGCACCACCATGTCAAGGCTGATCCCCACTTTGAACCTTAGGGTACAAATGTAGGGGCCTGCATAAAAACTTCTAAGCTTATCTACCAGCTTAGCTTTGGTCTGCTGCCACCATCACAAGAATTCCCGCCCTGGGAAGCCTTGAGAAACCTTTCACCAATTCCCTGGTGAACACAGATCCAAACCCCCTTGGATCTTAAAACAAGGAGAAATCAATCTGGTTCTTAAAAAAGAAGGCTTTTAATTAAAGAAAAAGGTAAAAATCATCTCTGTAAAATCAGTATGG
>NW_020705920.1:0-1015 GCF_002925995.2 Terrapene triunguis
GCTGATGGTACCCAAGCTAGCAAGGTTAAAGCTAGCTCGGGTATGTCTACATGTGCTACAATCACACCTCCAATTGCAGTGTAGTCATACCCTTAGTGGCAGAACTCTTACCGATGTCAATAGTGCAGGATTGAAGCCTTGGGTGATGCAGCTAGTGTGTAGATGCTGAGATGGGGAGGAATTGAGGGAAAGTTCTGTTACTTACCCTATAGTAATTGAGGTTGTTCAAGATGTTGTAGTCAGTGTGGATCCCATGACTCACCCTTCATCCCCGCTTTTCAGAGTCCTCAGCTAAATGGGCTTTGAATTGCAAAGGAACTGAGGGAGGGCCATGACCCCTCTATGGGAATACAAGGAGGCATAGGATATATGTGCGGTCCCGGCAGACAGCTATTAAAAGAAATCTGGTCTCATGCACATGGAATCCACATTGACTACAACATCTTGAACAACCTCAATTACTATAGGGTAAGTAACAGAACTTTCCCTCAATTCCTCCCCATCTCAGCATCTACACACTAGCTGCATCACCCAAGGCTTCAATCCTGCACTATTGACATCGGTAAGAGTTCTGCCACTAAGGGTATGACTACACTGCAATTGGAGGTGTGATTGTAGCACATGTAGACATACCCGAGCTAGCTTTAACCTTGCTAGCTTGGGTACCATCAGCAGTGAAGCTGCAGCAGTACGGGCTAGCCACCCAAGTACAAGTCCACCAGTGATCCTTGTAATGTACTCAGGTGACTAGCCTGTGCTGCTGTGGCTTCACTGCTGATGGTACCCAAGCTAGCAAGGTTAAAGCTAGCTCGGGTATGTCTACATGTGCTACAATCACACCTCCAATTGCAGTGTAGTCATACCCTTAGTGGCAGAACTCTTACCGATGTCAATAGTGCAGGATTGAAGCCTTGGGTGATGCAGCTAGTGTGTAGATGCTGAGATGGGGAGGAATTGAGGGAAAGTTCTGTTACTTACCCTATAGTAATTGAGGTTGTTCAAGATGTTGTAGTCA
>NW_020705921.1:0-1332 GCF_002925995.2 Terrapene triunguis
CTGCTGCCACCATCCTCGCACCCTCCCCTAGTTTGAACACTGCTTGCCAGTTACCCATGTGACACCCAGGGACCATCACTCGAAGAAGAAATGGAGGTTACTTTACTGTAACTGGAGGTTCTTTGAGATGTGTGGTCCCTATCTGTATTCCACTACCTGCCCTCCATCCCTTCTGCTTGGGATCCAGTTGGGTTGTGGAAAGAAGAACTGGAGAGGTGTCAACCTGCATTGCCTTTTATGCCCTTGGATGGGAGTGCAAGGGGCACTACTGTACGTTTGTGGGTCAATGGACACCACTTTGAAGAATTTCTGGACTCAGGCGCATGACACATATGCGTACCCATGTGTGGAATACAGATAGGGACTACGCATCTCAAAGAACCTCCAGTTACAGTAAGTAACCTCCATTTATCTTTGTTAGAGCTCATCAGAATAACACCTGGATTATCTGTTGACTATACATTTTTATAATGACAGCTTTTTCTTTTTGAGATTTTACTGCATCCTTGTAGTAATTACTGAACTACTACAAGAATTCTTTTCCTTCTGCTGGTACCAAGCTCTTTAGCTAATGGAGATTAGAGGTGACATTCAAAGAAAAAAGTGTCTTGTTTTGCTTTTTTATAATGATGGAAAGGAGACCTACAGTCGCACTTTGAAAGCTACAGGAAAAGCTGTTATCCGGCACTTTACAAACCGGAAAGCTCTATGGGCATTTCGGGAGCGGGTGTGGGGCGTGGGCTCTGTGAGGGAGTTTGGATGTGGGAGGGGGCCCAGGGCAGGGGTTTGGGGCACAGGAGGGGTTTCAGGGTGCTGAATCCAGGTGGCGCTCACCTCAGACGGCTCCCCGCAAGCAGCGATATGTCTGGGGAGGCGCGGCCAGGCGGCTTTGTGCACTGCATCTGCCCGCAGGCGCCACCCCCCGCAATTCCCATTGGCTGTGGTCAGTGCTCTTTGGTGGAGGAATGGCCATGGGGGTTCTGTGCGCTGCCCCCGCCCCACCCTGAGAGCTAGCTCTGCAGCTCCCATTGGCTGGGGCCGCGGCCAATGGGAGTTGCAGGGACGGTGCCTGCAGGCGGAGGCAGCACACAGAGCCGCCTGAGTGGGCCTCTCCAGACATGTCGCTTCTTGCAGGGAACCACCCAAGGTGAGTGCCGCTTGGATCCAGCATGCTGAAACCCCTCCCACACCCCAACTTCCTACCGTGAGCCCGCTTCCATTCTCAAACTCCCTCCCACACCCCTACCCTTGCCCCAACCCCCAGCCCTGAGCCCCCTCCCACACCGAAACTCCTTCCCTCTTAGCTGACCGGAATTTTTGATTTACTGGCGT
>NW_020705922.1:0-3006 GCF_002925995.2 Terrapene triunguis
TGCTGTAATTGGCTCATTGCATGACCTTGCACACCTCAGTCTCAATTCGTCAAATGAGGTTGAAACTGAATCATTATTTTCAACCACCAAAAATGAATGCTGGTTTATATATGTAAATTGTTATTTATGCTCAAAAATTAGGCAACTATCCTTCGAACTGCAACTTTGTATAACATCCCCGCTCCAACTTGGGACTTCAGCAGGCTTAGAACCTCAGACTTTCTGCACAAAAAGAATTAAACGTCCTATTGCATTGTAGGAAGGAAATTGACAGGTACAAATCTCATGTGTTCAGTATTGACCTACCTCTGCTCCCACTGGCTCAATGACAAAAATCCTATTGACTTCCTTGGGAGCAGAATTAGGCCTATACTGAGAACTTTTGAAAAGCTCACCCTATTTAGCAGGGATTTTCAAAAGAGACTATGGGTTTTTGTTCACTTCTAACTAACTTTCAGAGAGTACTGAATGCCTAACACCCATAGGTCCCATTTGAAAATGATTTTGCTCTTGAATCTTGAATAATTTACAGGAAAAATGTTGTTTTTTCTGTTGAATTTTTTCAGGGTTTTGTCAAAAAGACAACCCCCCCACCCACACCCAAAAAACAACTTTTTATTTGAAAATTTTCAATTTAAAACAACAAAAATATAAATTAAAATAAGATAAATCTTGGGCTTTGGATGCTGACCATGGGAAAAAATATGTTTCATTGACAAAAACTAAAAATTGTGTTTTTCAAGGAACACCTGAAAATGGAATTTCTATCATGAAAGTTTCTTTTTTGTCAAAAAGCCACTTTCCACTGAAAAAAAAGTTTCCACGGGAAAATTTATGACAAGCTTAAAATTCACCCTGTGAGCAGGAAGACTCCAGAAATGTAATAGCAATATCATATTTTCAGCCTTAAACTATTATTTCTTGCCTCTTTTAATTATCTGCTTTTTCTGTGCATCAAAATCATCTGCATCCCACAAAGCCATCGTTATGTTTAATCATTTTAATTTCATGTCTTCATTTGTTTTGTCAGGCAAAACAGCTGATCACACTGGAAAAGGGCAATCATACCATTGTGAAGTAATTTATTCTCCTGGGATTCCCTGGGACCCAATATTTGCAGATCTCGCTCTTCATGCTCTTCCTTGTTATGTACATCTTGACGGTCACAGGAAATGTGTCGATCATAGTCCTAGTGGCAACCAGCCGTCATCTCTGCATCCCAATGTACTTCTTTCTCTGCAATCTCTCCTTCCTGGAGGTATGGTACACCGCAGCTTGTATCCCAAAGATGCTTGCCAATCTTGTGTCCCAAAGCAAATCCATCTCCTTCATAAGCTGTGTCCTACAGATGTATTTTGTTTTCTCCCTAAGATGCACAGAGTATTTTTTCTTGGCTGTCATGGCCTACGACCGCTATTTGGCTATATGCTATCCATTGCACTATAGCTCCATCATAAACAGCATCTTGACTGCTCAGCTGGCTGTTGGCTCTTGGTTGAGTGGTTTCCAACTATTTCTGTCCCAGCATTTCTGATCACCAGGTTGTCCTTCTGTGGCCTTAGGGTCATCAATCACTTTTTTTGTGACATAGCACCGTGGATAGTTCTTTCCTGCACAGATACCTACCTTATTGATCTGGTGACCTTTATCATCTCATTCATCGTCATCCTGGGCTCCTGTGTCATAACCCTGGTATCCTACATTTACATCATCTCCACTATACTGAGAATATCATCAGATAAAGGACAGAGAAGGGCCTTTTCAACTTGCTCTTCTCATCTCACGGTCATGATTATCTGGTACGGTTTGACCATTTTCCTACATGTCAACCCTTCCATGCAGAACTCATTGGAATTGACCAAAATAGTCACCGTCTTGAATACTATTGTCACTCCCCTGTTGAACCCTTTCATCTACACACTGAGGAACCCAGAGGTAAAAGAAGCTCTGAGACATGTATTCAGGGAAGTGATGTTTTTCAAAATGTCCTGGAGGTCATTGACTGTCACAGAATATGCGGTGAAAGAAAATAAGTCTGAACATGGAAGATATACCAAAGTTTATAGTGTACTGAAAAACCACCCCACAATCCCTTAGGGCCAGAATTCTAGAGATAATTAGATGCCTAGCTCCAATGGAAATCAATGTGAGTTAGGTGACTAAATACCTTTAACAATCTGGTCCTTAGTGTTTCACATCCTTGAACATTTACGGCCAGATTGCTAAACGTATTTAGGTGCCTAATGGGATTTTCTATGAGTTTTAAAGGCCTAGATGCTTTTTAAAAAAAAACCTTAGCACCTAAATACCTTTCAAAATCCATCCCTTATGCATTATTATCCTGTTACTTTGTATTTAATTTACAATGAAGAAAATTGCACATGTGCCAATTATTTATTTATATTAAAGCATGGCCTATGTAGATGATATAGATATAGATTATATTGATAGGCTTGGCAGAATTCAATTTTTTTTATAATTTTGACAGAGAATATCAATGTTTATTTTTAAGCATTTAAAAAAATATTGTCTATATTTTCACATTTGCAAGAAATTACTGTGGCGTGTCAGACAACAAGGTGGGTCAGAGAATAACTATTTAATGACAACTGATTTTTTGAAAAGTTAGAACTTTATAATGATTAAAACTCAACTTCTAAACATCACAAGTCAAAATATACACAGTATATTCCTAAATCAAACTCCAATAAGTTCTGAAGCAGCATTTTTCTTACTTTGCTTATCTGTACATTTCTATTTTTATTGATGGAACCATTTTTTGGGGGGTGGTCAGTTGACAGTCTGTATGGTGAAAATGGCATTTACTGACATTTACTGATAAAAATGTAATCCTTCCAAACCTAGGTATAGATAAAGATAAACCCACAGGAACTTCAAATCAAGACCCCAGTGGAATTTGAAGGGGATTCAGAATAAAGTTCCAGTTCTAGTTCCAGACTGGATAGAAACCCAGATGGGTATTTTTGTAGGCTTCTTTCTTTCTTT
>NW_020705923.1:0-3006 GCF_002925995.2 Terrapene triunguis
TGCTGTAATTGGCTCATTGCATGACCTTGCACACCTCAGTCTCAATTTGTCAAATGAGGTTGAAACTGAATCATTATTTTCAACCACCAAAAATGAATGCTGGTTTATATATGTAAATTGTTATTTATGCTCAAAAATTAGGCAACTATCCTTCGAACTGCAACTTTGTATAACATCCCCGCTCCAACTTGGGACTTCAGCAGGCTTAGAACCTCAGACTTTCTGCACAAAAAGAATTAAACGTCCTATTGCATTGTAGGAAGGAAATTGACAGGTACAAATCTCATGTGTTCAGTATTGACCTACCTCTGCTCCCACTGGCTCAATGACAAAAATCCTATTGACTTCCTTGGGAGCAGAATTAGGCCTATACTGAGAACTTTTGAAAAGCTCACCCTATTTAGCAGGGATTTTCAAAAGAGACTATGGGTTTTTGTTCACTTCTAACTAACTTTCAGAGAGTACTGAATGCCTAACACCCATAGGTCCCATTTGAAAATGATTTTGCTCTTGAATCTTGAATAATTTACAGGAAAAATGTTGTTTTTTCTGTTGAATTTTTTCAGGGTTTTGTCAAAAAGACAACCCCCCCACCCACACCCAAAAAACAACTTTTTATTTGAAAATTTTCAATTTAAAACAACAAAAATATAAATTAAAATAAGATAAATCTTGGGCTTTGGATGCTGACCATGGGAAAAAATATGTTTCATTGACAAAAACTAAAAATTGTGTTTTTCAAGGAACACCTGAAAATGGAATTTCTATCATGAAAGTTTCTTTTTTGTCAAAAAGCCACTTTCCACTGAAAAAAAAGTTTCCACGGGAAAATTTATGACAAGCTTAAAATTCACCCTGTGAGCAGGAAGACTCCAGAAATGTAATAGCAATATCATATTTTCAGCCTTAAACTATTATTTCTTGCCTCTTTTAATTATCTGCTTTTTCTGTGCATCAAAATCATCTGCATCCCACAAAGCCATCGTTGTGTTTAATCATTTTAATTTCATGTCTTCATTTGTTTTGTCAGGCAAAACAGCTGATCACACTGGAAAAGGGCAATCATACCATTGTGAAGTAATTTATTCTCCTGGGATTCCCTGGGACCCAATATTTGCAGATCTCGCTCTTCATGCTCTTCCTTGTTATGTACATCTTGACGGTCACAGGAAATGTGTCGATCATAGTCCTAGTGGCAACCAGCCGTCATCTCTGCATCCCAATGTACTTCTTTCTCTGCAATCTCTCCTTCCTGGAGGTATGGTACACCGCAGCTTGTATCCCAAAGATGCTTGCCAACCTTGTGTCCCAAAGCAAATCCATCTCCTTCATAAGCTGTGTCCTACAGATGTATTTTGTTTTCTCCCTAAGATGCACAGAGTATTTTTTCTTGGCTGTCATGGCCTACGACCGCTATTTGGCTATATGCTATCCATTGCACTATAGCTCCATCATGAACAGCACCTTGACTGCTCAGCTGGCTGTTGGCTCTTGGTTGAGTGGTTTCCAACTATTTCTATCCCAGCATTTCTGATCACCAGGTTGTCCTTCTGTGGCCCTAGGGTCATCAATCACTTTTTTTGTGACATAGCACCGTGGATAGTTCTTTCCTGCACAGATACCTACCTTATTGATCTGGTGGCCTTTATCATCTCATTCATCGTCATCCTGGGCTCCTGTGTCATAACCCTGGTATCCTACATTTACATCATCTCCACTATACTGAGAATATCATCAGATAAAGGACAGAGAAGGGCCTTTTCAACTTGCTCTTCTCATCTCACGGTCATGATTATCTGGTACGGTTTGACCATTTTCCTACATGTCAACCCTTCCATGCAGAACTCATTGGAATTGACCAAAATAGTCACCGTCTTGAATACTATTGTCACTCCCCTGTTGAACCCTTTCATCTACACACTGAGGAACCCAGAGGTAAAAGAAGCTCTGAGACATGTATTCAGGGAAGTGATGTTTTTCAAAATGTCCTGGAGGTCATTGACTGTCACAGAATATGCGGTGAAAGAAAATAAGTCTGAACATGGAAGATATACCAAAGTTTATAGTGTACTGAAAAACCACCCCACAATCCCTTAGGGCCAGAATTCTAGAGATAATTAGATGCCTAGCTCCAATGGAAATCAATGTGAGTTAGGTGACTAAATACCTTTAACAATCTGGTCCTTAGTGTTTCACATCCTTGAACATTTACGGCCAGATTGCTAAACGTATTTAGGTGCCTAATGGGATTTTCTATGAGTTTTAAAGGCCTAGATGCTTTTTAAAAAAAAACCTTAGCACCTAAATACCTTTCAAAATCCATCCCTTATGCATTATTATCCTGTTACTTTGTATTTAATTTACAATGAAGAAAATTGCACATGTGCCAATTATTTATTTATATTAAAGCATGGCCTATGTAGATGATATAGATATAGATTATATTGATAGGCTTGGCAGAATTCAATTTTTTTTATAATTTTGACAGAGAATATCAATGTTTATTTTTAAGCATTTAAAAAAATATTGTCTATATTTTCACATTTGCAAGAAATTACTGTGGCGTGTCAGA
This sequence comes from Terrapene triunguis, assembly GCF_002925995.2. Lineage (NCBI taxonomy): Eukaryota > Metazoa > Chordata > Testudines > Emydidae > Terrapene > Terrapene triunguis. Next base: position 2,573 of record NW_020705923.1, read on the forward strand.
CAACAAGGTGGATCAGAGAATAACTATTTAATGACAACTGATTTTTTGAAAAGTTAGAACTTTATAATGATTAAAACTCAACTTCTAAACATCACAAGTCAAAATATACACAGTATATTCCTAAATCAAACTCCAATAAGTTCTGAAGCAGCATTTTTCTTACTTTGCTTATCTGTACATTTCTATTTTTATTGATGGAACCATTTTTTGGGGGGTGGTCAGTTGACAGTCTGTATGGTGAAAATGGCATTTACCGACATTTACTGATAAAAATGTAATCCTTCCAAACCTAGGTATAGATAAAGATAAACCCACAGGAACTTCAAATCAAGACCCCAGTGGAATTTGAAGGGGATTCAGAATAAAGTTCCAGTTCTAGTTCCAGACTGGATAGAAACCCAGATGGGTATTTTTGTAGGCTTCTTTCTTTCTTT
>NW_020705924.1:0-2979 GCF_002925995.2 Terrapene triunguis
GGTTCCACACTGGCTGTGATTTCTTCCTGGAGTTCTAGGAGAAAACAGAGTTAATAAGACACATGTACCTTTAGACATACTACTGATTATATAAAAACTAACAATATGTTTCATTCCAAGAACAATTGTTAACCAGTTAACTCTGGGAAACTTTCCCGGGAGAGTGCATCAGCCACTTTGTTAGAAGCTCCCGAAATGTGTTGTATTTCAAAATCAAAATCTTGGAGAGCTAAACTCCACCGAAGAAGTTTTTTGTTATTTCCCTTGGCGGTATGAAGCCACTGTAGCGCAGCATGGTCTGTTTGTAGTTGGAAACGCCGTCCCCAAACATATGGGCGTAGCTTTTCCAGCGCGTACACAATGGCGTAGCATTCCTTTTCGCTGATTGACCAGTGGCTTTCCCTCTCAGACAGTTTTTTGCTGAGAAACACGACAGGATGGAATTCTTGATCCGGTCCTTCCTGCATTAAAACTGCTCCCACGCCTCGCTCGGAAGCATCTGTGGTTACTAGGAACGGTTTGTCAAAGTCTGGGGCCCTTAGCACAGGGTCAGACATGAGTGTTGCCTTAAGCTGGTTAAAGGCCTTTTGACACTTATCAGTCCACTGAACTGCATTTGGCTGTTTCTTTCTGGTTAGGTCTGTCAGCGGGGCGGCGATTTGGCTGTAGTGTGGTACAAATCGCCTATAATATCCGGCCAAGCCTAAGAAGGATTGGACCTGTTTCTTTGACTTTGGAACCGGCCACTTTTGGATAGCATCCACTTTGGCCTGTAGGGGATTTATAGTTCCTTGACCCACCTGGTGCCCCAGGTACGTCACTCTGTTTTGGCCTATTTGACACTTTTTAGCCTTAACAGTTAGTCCTGCCTGTCGGATGCGCTCGAAGACTTTTCCCAGGTGCTCCAGGTGCTCTGTCCATGAATCAGAAAAAATGGCCACATCATCGAGGTAGGCAACTGCAGATTCTCCCAATCCCGCTAGGAGACCATCTACAAGTCTTTGGAAGGTGGCGGGTGCATTTCGCAACCCGAAAGGGAGTACATTGAATTCATACACCCCTGCCTGGGTGACGAAGGCGGACCTTTCCTTAGCGGGTTCATCTAGTGGTACTTGCCAGTACCCTTTGGTTAAGTCTAAAGTAGAGATGAATTGGGCATGTCCCAATTTCTCCAATAGCTCATCTGTGCGTGGCATTGGATAGTTGTCAGGACGAGTTACAGCATTTAGCTTACGGTAGTCCACGCAAAAGCGTATTTCCCCATCTGGTTTGGGAACTAGAACCACTGGAGATGCCCATGCACTGTTAGAGGGGCGGATTATACCCATCTGTAGCATGTCCTGGATCTCCCTTTGTATAGCAGCTTGGGCATGAGGTGACTCCCGGTAGGGTGGGGTTCTAATTGGGTGAGCATTACCTGTGTCAATGGAGTGGTATGCCCGTTCGGTCCGTCCTGGAGTGGCTGAGAAAATCGGTGCAAAGCTTGTGCACAGCTCCTTGATCTGCTGTCGCTGCAGACGTCCCAGGGTCGTGGAGAGGTTCACCTCTTCCACGCCACCATTCCTTTTTCCTTCGTAGTAGACACCTGCCGGCCACTCCGCGTCATCTGTTTCCTGGGCTGTAAACTGGCAAACGTTTAATCCTCTGGAATAAAAGGGCTTAAGAGAATTAACATGGTATACCTTAGGCTTTATGTTGGAGGTGGGGGAGGCTATGAGATAGTTAACAGCTCCTAGGCGCTCCTGGACCGTGAATGGTCCTTCCCACGACGCTTCCATTTTATGGGCCTGGAGCGCCTTTAAGACCATGACTTGGTCTCCTACTTTGAAGGACCGTTCTCTGGAATGTTTATCATACCAGGCCTTTTGCTCTTCCTGAGCATCCTTTAGGTTTTCTTTAGCAAGGGCTAAAGAGTGTCGGAGGGTGTTTTGTAGGTTGCTTACAAAGTCTAGAATGTTAGTTCCTGGAGAAGGCGTAAACCCCTCCCATTGCTGCTTCACCAACTGTAATGGCCCCTTAACCTCGCGGCCATACACAAGTTCAAATGGTGAAAACCCTAAACTGGGATGTGGAACAGCCCTGTAGGCAAAAAGCAACTGCTGCAACACTAGGTCCCAATCATTGGAGTGTTCATTTACGAATTTACGTATCATGGCCCCCAAAGTTCCATTAAACCTCTCCACCAGACCATTGGTTTGATGGTGATGAGGGGTGGCAACCAAGTGATTCACCCCATGAGCTTCCCACAGGTTTTTCATGTTCCCTGCCAGGAAATTAGTTCCCGAATCTGTAAGGATGTCGGAGGGCCAACCTACCCTGGCAAAAATGTCTGCTAATGCCTGGCACACACTTTTAGCCTTGGTGTTGCTTAAGGGTACAGCTTCCGGCCATCGGGTAGCAAAATCCATGAAAGTCAGTACGTACTGCTTTCCTCTGGGTGTCTTCTTTGGGAAAGGACCCAGAATATCCACAGCTACTCGCTGAAATGGGACCTCAATTATGGGTAGTGGCTGGAGAGGGGCTTTAACCTGGTCTTGGGGCTTTCCCACTCGTTGGCACACCTCACAAGACCGGACATAATTAGCAACGTCCTTGCCCATTCCCTCCCAGTGGAAGGACTTCCCCAACCGGTCTTTGGTTCTGTTCACCCCAGAATGGCCACTGGGATGATCATGGGCTAAGCTCAAGAGCTTTACCCGATACTTAGTGGGAACTACCAACTGTCTTTGAGGATGCCAGTCTTCCTGGTGCCCACCAGAAAGAGTCTCCTTGTATAAAAGTCCTTGTTCTACAACAAACCGGGATCGGTTAGAAGAGCTGAGAGGCGGTGGGGTGCTCCGCGCCGCCGCCCAAGCTTTCTGAAGGCTGTCATCTGCTTCCTGCTCGGCCTGGAACTGTTCCCTTGATGCTGGAGACATCAGTTCCTCCTTGGACTGTGGACTGGGGCTTGGTCCCTCTGGAAGCGATGCAGGTGCTGGG
>NW_020705925.1:0-1882 GCF_002925995.2 Terrapene triunguis
CTTCCGCCAGTTCAGGCTCGCTGGTGCCCTCTGGCATTGGAGTTGTAGATGGGTTTGCAAGCGCTGGACTCAGTGCTGGCAATGGTTCTGGTGCTGGTTGCGTTGTCAGTTCCGGTTCCGGGACTGGCTTTGGCTGGGTCTCTGGGATTGGATCCACTACGGCTGTTGCAGTCGTTGGCAGGGGATCCGGTTCCACCACCTGTGTTTGGGTCTCCGGTAACACAGACGGGGCCCTGGTGGACGGCTCAGGAACAGGGATGGGGGTGAAAGCTTGCTTAGCCTGGCTGCGGGTGACTATTCCCACCCTCTTGGCTAGCTTCACATGGTTGGCCAAGTCTTCCCCCAGCAGCATGGGGATGGGATAATTGTCATAGACTGCAAAAGTCCACATTCCTGCCCAGCCCTTGTACTGGACATGCAACTGGGCTGTAGGTAAGGTTACAGACTGTGACACGAAGGGTTGAATTGTCACTGTAGCCTCCGGGTTGATGAGTTTGGGGTCCACTAGGGATTGGTGGATAGTTGACACTTGTGCCCCAGTATCCCTCCAAGCGATAACCTTCTTACCGCCCACTCTCAAGGTTTCCCTTCGCTCCGAGGGTATGAGAGAGGCATCTGGGTCTGGGGATCTTTGGTGTGATTGGGGTGTAATGAACTGTAATCGGTTAGGGTTCTTGGGGCAGTGAGCCTTTATATGCCCCAGTTCATTACATTTAAAACATCGCCCTGCTAAGGTATCACCGGGGCGATGTTGGTTGATGGAGACTGGTGTGGTGGGGTGAGAAGGCGTCTGGGGTTTCCCTTGGGATGTGGGTGGGGCCTTGGGTTGTCCCCGGTGGTAAGGTTTTGTTTCGGCTTGCCCCTTCTGATATTCGCTCCAACTGCTACTAGCTTTTTTCTTTTCTGTCACCTCCACCCATTTGGCTCCAATCTCCCCCGCCTCGGTTACAGTTTTGGGCTTCCCATCTAGGATGTACCTTTCTATTTCCTCAGGAACACCCTCTAAAAACTGCTCCATTTGCAATAGGAAGGGCAACTCTTCCGTAGATTTAACATTTGCTCCTGATATCCAGGCATCCCAATTTTTTTGAATGTGGTAGGCATGCCGGGTAAATGACACATCTGGTTTCCACCTTAGGGCTCTGAACCGCCGACGGGCATGCTCAGGTGTTAGCCCCATTCTGATTCTGGCCTTGTTTTTAAAAAGTTCATAACTGTTCATGTGTTCCTTAGGCATTTCAGCCGCCACCTCTGCTAAGGGTCCACTGAGCTGCGGTCTCAGCTCTACCATGTACTGGGGTGGAGGGATGCTGTATCCAAGGCAGGCCCTTTCAAAATTTTCTAAGAAGGCCTCAGTATCATCGCCTGCCTTGTAGGTGGGGAATTTCCTGGGATGGGAAGTGGTACCTGGAGAGGAGTTGTTAGGATGGTCTGCTGCATTCTGCCTAGTCCTTGCTGCTTCCAGTTCCATCTCTTTCTTGTGGGCCTCCTGTTTGGCTTTTTCTTGTCTTTCATGGGCCTCCTGTTTGGCTTTTTCTTCTCTTTCATGCTGCTCTGCCTCGAGTTTTTTAATTTCAAGCAGTCTCTGATGTTTTCTCTCGTTTTCTTCTGCTTCTAGTCTGGCCAGTTCTATTTTTTTAGTTCGTTCTTTGGCAGTCATTTTCCTGTTTTCTTGTGCTGGGTCACACCCTCTGCAGTTGACTGAGACTGGGATGTGTACTTAGCTCTGGCTGCTGCTGAGTTAACAGAGACTTTCTAACAAGCTACTCCCGAGGATGTAAAAAGAAAAAAAAACAATTCAACTTGTAGATTGCCTTTACCAGTCAGTCAAAGTTTGCTCCCTTTGAACCCTTCTCTTAACAAAGGACCTCGTTAAAAAAAA
>NW_020705926.1:0-2136 GCF_002925995.2 Terrapene triunguis
GGGGCTTGGTCCCTCTGGAAGCGATGCAGGTGCTGGGGCTGTTTCCATTGACTGTGAACCGCTGTCCTCTGGTGCACTATGTGGTATTTCAGGCTCTGGCTGAGCCTCTTGGGTAGGGTTATCTGCTGCTTCCGCCAGTTCAGGCTCGCTGGTGCCCTCTGGCATTGGAGTTGTAGACGGGGTTGCAAGCGCTGGACTCAGTGCTGGCAATGGTTCTGGTGCTGGTTGCGTTGCCAGTTCCGGTTCTGGGACTGGCTTTGGCTGGGTCTCTGGGATTGGATCCACTACGGCTGTTGCAGTCGTTGGCAGGGGATCCGGTTCCACCACCTGTGTTTGGGTCTCCGGTAACACCGACGGGGCTCTGGTGGACGGCTCAGGAACAGGGATGGGGGTGAAAGCTTGCTTAGCCTGGCTGCGGGTGACTATTCCCACCCTCTTGGCTAGCTTCACATGGGTGGCCAAGTCTTCCCCCAGCAGCATGGGGATGGGATAATTGTCATATACTGCAAAAGTCCACATTCCTGCCCAGCCCTTGTACTGGACATGCAACTGGGCTGTAGGCAAGGTTACAGACTGTGACACGAAGGGTTGAATTGTCACTGTAGCCTCCGGGTTGATGAGTTTGGGGTCCACTAGGGATTGGTGGATAGTTGACACTTGTGCCCCAGTATCCCTCCAAGCGATAACCTTCTTTCCGCCCACTCTCAAGGTTTCCCTTCGCTCCGAGGGTATGAGAGAGGCATCTGGGTCTGGGGATCTTTGGTGTGACTGGGGTGTAATGAACTGTAATCGGTTGGGGTTCTTGGGGCAGTGAGCCTTTATATGCCCCAGTTCATTACATTTAAAACATCGCCCTGCTAAGGTATCACCGGGGCGATGTTGGTTGATGGAGACTGGTGTGGTGGGGTGAGAAGGCGTCTGGGGTTTCCCTTGGGATGTGGGTGGGGCCTTGGGTTGTCCCCGGTGGTAAGGTTTTGTTTCGGCTTGCCCCTTCTGATATTCGCTCCAACTGCTACTAGCTTTTTTCTTTTCTGTCACCTCCACCCATTTGGCTCCAATCTCCCCCGCCTCGGTTACAGTTTTGGGCTTCCCATCTAGGATGTACCTTTCTATTTCCTCAGGAACACCCTCTAAAAACTGCTCCATTTGCAATAGGAAGGGCAACTCTTCCGTAGATTTAACATTTGCTCCTGATATCCAGGCATCCCAATTTTTTTGAATGTGGTAGGCATGCCGGGTAAATGACACATCTGGTTTCCACCTTAGGGCTCTGAACCGCCGACGGGCATGCTCAGGTGTTAGCCCCATTCTGATTCTGGCCTTGTTTTTAAAAAGTTCATAACTGTTCATGTGTTCCTTAGGCATTTCAGCCGCCACCTCTGCTAAGGGTCCACTGAGCTGCGGTCTCAGCTCTACCATGTACTGGGTTAGAGGGATGTTGTATCCAAGGCAGGCCCTTTCAAAATTTTCTAAGAAGGCCTCAGTATCATCGCCTGCCTTGTAGGTGGGGAATTTCCTGGGATGGGAAGTGGTACCTGGAGAGGAGTTGTTAGGATGGTCTGCTGCATTCTGCCTAGTCCTTGCTGCTTCCAGTTCCATCTCTTTCTTGTGGGCCTCCTGTTTGGCTTTTTCTTGTCTTTCATGGGCCTCCTGTTTGGCTTTTTCTTCTCTTTCATGCTGCTCTGCCTCGAGTTTTTTAATTTCAAGCAGTCTCTGATGTTTTCTCTCGTTTTCTTCTGCTTCTAGTCTGGCCAGTTCTATTTTTTTAGTTAGTTCTTTGGCAGTCATTTTCCTGTTTTCTTGTGCTGGGTCACACCCTCTGCAGTTGACTGAGACTGGGATGTGTACTTAGCTCTGGCTGCTGCTGAGTTAACAGAGACTTTCTAACAAGCTACTCCCGAGGATGTAAAAAGAAAAAAAAACAATTCAACTTGTAGATTGCCTTTACCAGTCAGTCAAAGTTTGCTCCCTTTGAACCCTTCTCTTAACAAAGGACCTCGTTAAAAAAAACTTAACACCTCTGCCTTCAGGCAAGGAGAGATAAGATATGCATCTACCTTCAGCTCTGCTCTCCAAGCAGCTAGAAGGAAAAAAAAAAATCTCTTACTGGCTTTTGGGTTAAAACGATCCCACCGC